>NC_020497.1:11930232-11935778 GCF_000184155.1 Fragaria vesca subsp. vesca
GGTTTTTCTCCCACAGGGTTTTTGTGACTTGATGAGGTTTTTGACGAGGCAACAGATCAGCACCATCGGCATATCAGCGCGCGGCACAAGGGGAAGTGTTCTAGNTNTCTCTCCTGTGTGCCTTGGCCTTATGCCAATAGGATATGTAGTTAGACTAGATCTATGTATACATATCCTTACCATATTGGTATTGTGTAATTCCCTATATAAAGGGCTCCTATCAATGAATAAGATGATGACTCTCTTGCTATCTCTTTGTCTCTACACTTTATCCTTCATCATTAGTACCTTTTTATGAGATACATCCACCTATATTGTACTAGACCAACGATTTTTGCCTCTCAAGCCAAGTGAATAGGTAAATGAACCATGATGTCAAAAAATGCAGGTGGGAATACTTTCTCTAACTTGCAAAGAGTTATGATAACACTTTTTTCAAGAAGTTCTAAATCCTCTGTTCTCAATACTTTAGCACATAACACTTTACAAATTTTAGAAAGCTCGATTATAGCTTCTTGAGACTCTTTAGGCAATAACTCTCGCGTCACAAGCGGAAACAATGTCTCTAAGAAAACATGACAATCATGAGTTTTTAACCTAGAAATACTACGGCCTGATGCAGTCACGCACCTAGATATATTGGGGGAGTATCCATCTAAGACTTTAAGTTTCAGCAACCATTGACATAAGGCTCTGATATCTTCAACAAACAATGTTTAAAGGGCTGCATCATAAACTAGTTTTCCATCCTCTTCTCTTAGATGTAAGTTTCGCCTTATACCCATTTCTTGCATATCCAAACGAGCATTTAGAGAATCCTTAGTTTTACCATCAATATCCATGATTGTACCAATGATACTGTCAAAAATATTTTTCTCAATGTGTATAACATCCAAATTGTGCCGCAGCAATAGTGTTTTCTAGTAAAGCAACTGAAAAAATATGTTATGTTTTTTCCAATTATGAGACTTTCCAAACCCGGGTATAATTTGAATCTTCAAACGCTTACAGAGTTTTATTTTTCATAATTTTTGAAGCTCCTTGGCAACAACATCACCTAAGGGTCTCTTAGGTGCAACCCTTTTCTCCACTGTATTATCAAAATCTCTTTTTCTCTTACGCCATGGATGATTTCAAAAGAAATGTCGACATAAATAAATAAAACACTAAAGATATCAAGTAACTAAACAACGATTATATAACTCGTTTAAAATGCTACTACCACATCTCTTGCATGATGCATTCTTCGAGCCACCGAGTTTGCATCAGGTAAGCTGTCCCACAATAACGCGGTCTGATTATCGAGGTTAATGACTAACAAACCAATGAACATCAATATTATCACGCAGTGGGTTGAATATCTACATCATTTAGCAATAAGGTGATCATTACGTTATGATTCAACTATGTTAATATAGAACTAAGTTAGTGCCAACTTTATTTTATTTATTTATTTTTATTATTACCTTAAAACACATATGGAGACGACGATGAAACCATTTTAGGCCACACATGCTAATGGTACATTCAAGTCAATATCTATGACTAGATGACTCTTCGTTACACCTAGCCCGTTCTTGTCATACAACAAGGTAAGTGACAGCTACAAACTGTTGCAAAACGTACCATATTTGATCAAAACACACATGAATAACAGTAATATACCCTGAAAAAGGTAGGCATAACCAACAGTCAGAGTCCTCCTCATTCAAATACGCCGCACATATGTTTATAACCTAACTATTTTAGTTAAAAGTTAAATTACAAACCAGTCTCCAGTTTGTACCTCATAACTATCTTTCACCTTATAATTCAACGGTGTTCCCGGCGATAGATACTGAAAATCAACTTTTGTGACGGCAAATTCACCATATCGGGCAATTTCTTCACGGCGTGCAAAAACAATAATGAGCATAAACTTTGTTTAATGGTTTAAAATACATATATACATATAGTATTTCTCGATCTATAATAATTTGTACCTCATAACTATCTCTCACCTTAAAATTCAACGGTGTTGCCGGTGATAGACACTGAAAATCAACTCTTGTGACGACAAATTCAACATATCGGGCAATTTCTTCACGGCGTGCAAAAACAATGATGAGCATAAACTTTGTTTAATGGTTTAAAATACATATATACATATAGTATTTCTCGATCTATAATAATTTGTTGTATTTTTTTCTCCGACATGTTAAAGTAAATTTCTATTACCCCCACATGCCTTCTCTTACACTAAATTTACGAAATAGGAACTTCAGTAGATTAACATTCTTCCTCGTAATCAAATCGGTAATTGCAAATCGACCAGGTTTTCGCTTATTGTTTTGTTGCTTCCGTTTATGACCTTTATTCTTTAACTGTTTCACCTCCATATCATCCACCACACGTTTAACATGCTGTAGTCATAATACCGTAAAACTTATTACAAAATTTGTCAAACTATCTCACAACAAAACCACCTCGACAAAAAGAATTATGACAATTATTATAAAGCTGTGCATTTCTACATACCTCCTCAACTTTGTGTGCTTCTAAGTTTCCCTCCCTAAGACGAGTCACCTCAACAACCCTTAACTCAATACCTTGGGACTCATGAAATATCTTCAGTCAATAAGGATCGCATGGTATGCATTTGAAGATGAAATATCTGCCACTTCATGTTTCGGTTGCATCCTCACCGTTTTCCTAGGTAAATCTTACACAATTATAACAATTCATATGCTTATACAGTTATAACAGCAGAGAATGTAATGAAACATAAGCTTCTAGGTCTAGTGAAGCGGCAACCCAATTACACATTGAAATTCCTTCTTTTTATTTTGGGAAAAATACTGTATAGTCCATGTGGTTTAAACTCAACATCTGTTTTGTCCTTAAAGTTTCATTTTAATCTGAATGGTCCTTAAAGTTACAATTTTTAATCTGAATGGTCCTCTTGTTAGTTTTCTCCGTTAGGGCTGTTAAAAATTGCCACGTCAGTGCCTAGTCAGCTCGAAATTTTTTTAACTGTCCTATATTACCCCTGCAACACAGAAAACTCAGCTGCCCTAAATTCAAAACCACCAAATGAAGTGCTACACACATCATCCCCCTAAGCTCAAAACCAGCAAATACCCCAAAAGCTGATCTGCAAAATAACATCAACCATAATCTAAAGCAAAACCTGCAAAACCTACAAAACCTAATACCAGAACATGTACCAAGCAAAACCTGCAAAACTTAATACCAAAAGTCCAAAACCTATACCAAAACATGTACCTGCAACCATAATAATAACCATCACTGTCCAAATCCATAACAGCAACCAACATCAACCAACAATAATAGGTAGATCTCCATTAATTTAGAACTCTAACAGAGTTCAGTCATAATAGGCAGAAATATGTTTGGCATACTGTAGCTTAACAAAAATGACCACAAAAGCCACATTACATCCCTCATAAACTGTTGTAGTATGTATGGAATTTAGCTCTAATCATCCTAACAAAATATTAGAGCTAGCAACTAAATTACATCGCACTTAGTTGCACAAAAATAGGATGTCTAATATTCTGCCTATGCTAGAGTTTAGCACTACTCATCTCCTTTAACTGACCTATTTTTGATTCTTTGAGATGTTGTTGTTGAAGTTGCAGATGCACTTTGCCTTGGCATTGAATTTAGGGCAGCTGAGCTTTGTGCTGGCTTTGAAGTCGGGGCAACTGTGTTTTGGGTTACCCTTGAAGTTGGGGCAGCTGCACTTTGGACTAGTCTTCCTCCAACTTGTGAAGGCCTTATTGTGGATAAGGATGACTTGGTTGCTGCCAGCTTTGCAGCAACATATTTTTCCTAAGCCAACAAAAACACATGAATGTAAAGAGCTTATACAGGTTGAAAGAAAATACGTTAGAATCATTTTAATGGATGCAATATAGCTGAATTGTTACCTTTTGGTTATTGGCATTCTTCCTTGCTTTTGCCCTCATTTCATTCAGAGTCATAGGAGGTCGCTTTGGTTTCTTCGGCTGCAATAATGTTGTACACAATAAGTGACACAAATAACCATAAAAGTTAGTAAAACAAGAGTACTCTAAGATGATTAGAAAACTCCAATACCTTATTAGAAACTTGATGCCCTTCATTGCCAGCCTTCCTCTTCTTGTTCTCCTTTGGAGGCAAATGCCTATGGCATGTTATCTTATTATGCCCTACTATACCAAAAGGGGAATGGTACATGCCAAAAGGGGTAGGTTATATAATTGCCTCCATAAAGAGGTACATGCCAAAATAACAAAATAAACTACACTACCTCAATCAGACAAAAAACACTGATATTAGAAACCAAGTAGTTCCTTCAAAAAAAGGTATAGGAGTAACTATAGCTTAAGGGTATTGGGTATTCAATTAGATATACATTAGATATGTATTATGTGGTACTCAATTAGATATACATTACATATGTATTAATACATTAGATATATAGTAGATATGTATTAGGGTATTGCACGTAACTGTAGCTTAAGGGTATTGGATTAACCGTTTGGATGCTTAGCATTGTTCTATGATATCATTGGAGGCTAATTATAGTGTATTGTATAATTTGAACTTGTTCAATGTCTAATCTTTCTTTGTTTGTTTTACAGGAGGAGTTGCTAGTCTCTCGACCACTTCCAAAGACAGCGGTTTCTAGTCTCAACTACTTACCACTTTACTCACAACTCAGACTCTTCCCAAAAGAAATCTAAAATGCAATGGAAACACAAACACACTGAGTAGTGAGCCAAACCATGCTCAGTGAATGACTCGTGTCAAAATGCAGCCACAAGATTCAAATACTTTTCAAATAAACACTTATACAAATACCTTACAAATAAAGTTGTATACTCCCAAACCCAGAAACACAAAACCCAGCCATAAATATACTCCCAAACCCAGAAACTCAAAACCTAGCCACAAATATACTCCCAATTCAAACCCAGAAACTCAAAACCCTAAAAAGTCATAAGCCCACCATAATCTATTATCTAGATATCAAAACCATCAAAAACAGATTCCACATATTCCAAATTATCTGGATATTGAAACCCATAAACCCTAAATTTTGAAACCCATAAATTTTTGGAATCGAAACTCACCATAAGGTCGAATCCAATCGTTCATGTCCCCTTCTTCTCGACAAACCCAAACCACGATGTCCTTCACCTCCATTGTTGAAACACCCAACCCTCAATGGTTTCAAACTTTATGGGGTTTCTGCTGTCTTAACGGAGAATTGGGTATGCGCGATAGATTCAAAGAAGTGAATTTAGGGTTTTGAGAGAGAAGAGGCGATGGGTTTTCGAAAGAGGGTTTTGAGAGAGAAGAGGCGATGGGTTTTCGAAAGAGGGTTTTGAGAGAGAAGAAGCGATGAGTTTATTGAAAGGAGAGTATGAATCTGATGAGAAGAGGCGATGAGATTAGGGTCGAAAAGGGAGTGAAATTTGACAAAGGCATATGAGTCAGTTCATATAATTCTCAACTGACGTGGCAATTTTTAACAGCCATGTCATCAGTCTAACGGA
>NC_020497.1:11936561-11973619 GCF_000184155.1 Fragaria vesca subsp. vesca
TGAGGTAAAAAGATTAACAAGGGCTATTTTAGTCATTTTGGTCAAGATTGATGTCATTTTGAAAGTTTAGGGATGAAACTGATTAAAAAAAAAGATGAGGTATCAGACTGATTTTAGACCTAAAGTTCAGGGGAGTAAACTGAAATTTACTCTACTAAGTAATACCCATTTTCTAAAACCTTATATCAAATTCTATTGATTCACTGAACTTTCCAAGACCATAGTATATATTCACTTTTTCGCTCTCCAGTCTATGAATTAGTAAGCATAACATGCATTAGCACGCTAAAATATAGATCAATGGACATCCTTTGCTTCTACAAAGCATTAAATATAATCACATATCAAATGTAGATATGTGATATAAGCCTACATATTACTTACACGCAGTGAACATGGACAACATCCCCTCCTCTAGATTTCGGTGACCTCAATTTGGGATATCTCAAATATGTTTCATTTCGAAAGTATTGTGATCTGAAATGATTGCTCACTTCAAAATTCCCTTTTGAGCCTCCCATGGCCAGAAAAATGGGTTATCTTCGGAGAATGAAATAGAAAACACAACTCCTTGATAATATTAACATCAGTTCAACAATCAATCTCTTATAAAGACACAAACACACATATATACTAAAATCAACAAAAATCCAACTTACCCATTAGAATTTCATGACCAGATTCCAACTTTTGGGTGATTCACCTAAAATTGAAACCCAAAATCTCAACGTTTCGAAAATTGCCTCTAAAGAGGATGAATTTTAGACGACCCTCGACAATCGCCGAACAACCCCCTCTAAATTCGATAGGTTGCCCTGAAGGTTCCTCTGCTCTGCTTTTTTTTCGTTTGTTTTCTGTCATGAGAATTTGTCCTCCCCCCCCCCCCCCCACCCCCATGTTGGTTTCGCTAATATTGAACTGAAGACCTCTTAGTTATTATTTGTATGTAGTCTTGGGTGCCGTTAAGATCGTACTTATTTCTTAATTCACGATCGTCTTGATACCTACACAAGCACACACGTTAGAGGCCACAACTAGAGTTGCCAATCCATGACTCTCTAAGCAAATGCATCACACATGTAAATGACAAAGGGAAAAGGAGATGTTTTACCTCCCAATTATGCCCTATCGCCTTTGGCTTTCACTTTTCTCCTGTATCCGTAAAAGGCAACACTCTGACTTCTAACTTATTCAAGTCCTTCTCTTTTGAAACATAAGCAGTCTCATATCAAGAAAATAAAGACTTCAATCCTTCTCTGATCCCAATCACAATTGGTCAAACAACTTCAACTTTCCAATTTACCTTGATCACAGCTCAATCCTAACCACAATGCTAATAACAAACCATAAAATTCCAATTCGATTTGATAATGTACCTTTGATGATTTCAACAGTTTTTGGAACCAATCGAAGTTGGAAAAGCTATTACGTCAGCAACCTTATCAGGTTAGTAAGCTTTAGTAAACCTCTATTCATGCTTGAAGATGCCGAAAACAAACCTAGAAGAGCTAGAACGTCACTGGTGATGACAACCCCAATGAGGATGAAATCAACCCAGAAATACACATCGGCAAAACTTAATCAACCTAGAAAGGTTGGTATCGACAAAAAACTCATAAAACTACCCGTGCATTGTTGTATTGTCGCTAGAGAATTTCTAGCCAAGTCGCTGTTGCAATGGCAGGTTAGAGAGAACCCAAAGCTCCTCTTGGTTTCTAGGGCGAGAAACGAAGTTACAAGGTTGAAAATGGGAAGAACAAAAATGTAGTGGATAAGACAAAAGGATTAAGCTACTTTAATTACATGGACTGCACCAAATTGATCGATATGCGCACGAGATAAAAGCTGTCATTAGGCCTTGTCGACCAGGCTTTAGTCTGGAAATAAGAGATGGGGTGCATCAATTTCGGGTTGACGAAGAGGCATCTTCTGGTGCACTTCCAAAAGGCATCTTCTTGATTACCTTCACAATAAAGAATCCAATGAAAACATCTCCATCAAAAGTTCAAAACAATTTAACTTTGTATGAACAACCAACTTTCATATATTTTTTCATATGTGAGTAATTATTCTCTGTACCCTGACAACCATGTGGCACTGCCATGTGGTGTACCCGGCCAATTATATAACTCAAATTCGTGTGGGGACCAACAGAAAGTGGAGAAAAAAAGTAATTAAATACACCAATGAAAAGACTTGGACTAATTAAAAGGAAACATAACATGTGGTACTTCGGATACAAATAATAATTTTCTTTAATATTATCCACCGTAAAACTTGAAGAACCTTTATCACTTGCCACCTCCACGTGGATAAATTTGAAAGGAGGAGTGAGTCGCCAAAACCTACTCTACAATCTTATTTCCAAATTTCCTTAAATATATTTTTAATTTTGTTAATTACCAAAATAGGTACATCCTGATTAAAGGATGTTTATGTCTTTTCCAAACCTATTCTGCCAAGACTACCCAAACATAACAAACAAAACCAAGACAAAACCCCGTTGTCCTCCACCGTCTGCAAAACAAAGGGTTTCAGAGATGGAGGTCGAGTTCGAAGCTCGAGTGAAGCCTCTGGAGTACAAAGTGAAGGCAATGTCACGTGAGTCCCCGTCGCAGAAAGCCGGTAACGTGCTCGACGCCGACCTCCGCTCTCACTGGTCCACCGCCACCAACACCAAGGAGTGGATCCTCCTCGAACTCAACGTAACTCTAAATCCCTAACCCCCCCTTCTAAACCCTAAATCAACTCAATTTTCTGATTTCAATTCCTCTCTCTATGTAGGAGCCTTGCTTGTTATCTCACATCAGAATCTACAACAAGTCCGTCCTCGAATGGGAAATCTCCGTCGGCTTGCGTTACAAGGTCGCTCATTCTCTTCCAATTTCATTTGCTTTCCACAATTCTAACCTAGCATCACTGATTACCTATGTTTTCGGTTTCGTTGTTCGAATTTGTGTGCTTAAAAGTCGTTATATTGTGATGCTTTTCGTTTTCGAAACAGCCAGAGACATTTGTGAAGGTTCGGCCACGCTGTGAAGCGCCGCGGCGGGATATGGTGTATCCTACAAACTACACCCCGTGCCGCTATGTTCGGATATCTTGCTTGAGGGGGAATCCCATTGCCATTTTCTTCATACAGGTAATTGAACTGTTTCTGTTACTTTGCTCACTCCGTCGGTCGGTCTTGGCATGTAATGTGAATGAACTCGGCAAGAATTGATTTTATGTAGACTAGAGTATTGCTCTCCATTCCACATGCTCTAGGGACCTCAAAATTGAACATAAGTCCCTCAGTTGTTGTATCGTTTTGGACGAGGATAACACGAAATTTGATCAATAATTAGTCTGTCCTGACTTGCTCTCAGTTTGTATGTTGGGAACTACATGGCCAATACTTTGAACTCCCAGTTTTTGCTGTTTTGAATATAATAAGTATATTCTCTTTCGGATTACGTCCTCCTTGATATATATGTTTTTGGTTGGTTTTGCTGAGAAATATCATTAATAACATCTTTTATATTTATTGGCACTAAAGTATTCTTTTTGGCCTTGCAGCTTATTGGGGTTTCAGTAACTGGACTGGAACCAGAATTTCAACCAGTTGTTAATCACTTGTTGCCATCAATTATATCTCACAAACAAGATGCCAATGATATGCATCTTCAGGTGGATGACCATTCTATCTATCCTGTTTTCTTTACCCTGTTCTTGTATTTCATATCGCTATCTCCTTTTTCTGATACCTACTAGTTTGTAGTTGCTTAAAGACATGGCAAGTCGATTGCTTGTGTTCCTTCCCCAACTTGAGGTATATATATATTTTTTTTAACGATCAGTATTTTATTTATCTTTTGTCAGCTTTAGTCACTGTTTATTCTGTTTGCGTTTCCCCCTTATCTTTGTTCATCTTCTTTCCTATCAGTTGTTGGCCTTGTTTATGTACCTTTTGTTTGGAACTGTGCAGGCAGATCTTAATAGTTTCGCGGATGCTGCTGAACTGAACTTGCGCTTTCTTGCTATGCTTGCTGGCCCATTTTATCCAATACTGGATCTTGGGAAAGAAAGGCATGTACTTGTTTTATGTCTTCCTCACTGCGCTTTCCGAAATTCAGCTTTCAATGATTGCATGGGTGTTATTGATGATGTCTAGGATTGTATGCACTAGTTTATAGTGCTTTTACAACTCAATTGCTTGATTATTCTGAGCAGAAGTGATTGTATATGATATTTTACATTAAGATTTTCTTTTATGCATCCTATCTAAGAGTATTTCATAAGTTTACTACAATTTCAAAGTATTCTGGACTGTCTTGGCTTTATTGAATTCTGCATCTTATAAGAGCTAATTATTTGATTTATCGGACTAGACAAATGCTCATTCCTTAAACGGGAAACTTCTTTTAGTATCAAATCTTGTAATTTTCTTCCTATCTTTTCCATCTTATTGACCTGCCATTGCTCCCTTATCATCATGTGAAGGATATAGATTAGGTCAATCCTGAACCTTTACTAAATTACTTTGTTGCAAAATCAAGGAAATAGAGACTCCTGCAGAAGTTCTGAAAGGGCTAAATAGTGGTTTACATGCTTAAGAGTTGGTTTATAAGAAGTCGGGTTTATGTGGGACATATGATAAAAGGTTATTCTAGGCACTTTATAGGGTTACACGGAAAGTGGTATTAGGCCCTTTAGGGTTATAAGGAAATTAATTGCTATCACAAATGGATTCTATTCTCTCTGGTATTCGAATTATATGATCTTATTGAAGTGTTGCATTTTCTTAGATAGGATCCACCTGTTTATTAAGGGAAAAAATGTACAGGGAAGAACACGAAACTTAGAAAACTATCCTAAAAAATCTGTGAAATCCCTGAAACTAGTGCTAGTAGCCTGCTACAAGTTTTCGTAACTTTGTTCTACAAAACAAGGGTTATTTGCTTGCTAAATGTCAGTCTACCGATACCAGAAGCTTCCTTCTATTCTGTCAATCTATTCAAGTAGACGTCATGGACCTTACCTGTCTGAATTTTATCCTGATGAGACGAGTTCTTCTAAGTTCATGCAGTCCTCTCAAACCACTAATGACAGACTAGTAATGAAGCGTATTATAAATAATTTTTGGCATTTTATCTTCTTCCATGAGTAGAGTGCCATTAAATACTGATCTCCAATGGCACAACAATTTGCTAGCAGAAATAGTAAGGCCTATGGTTTTCTTCCTTGTGGTATTTAGTTTGAATCCCCTTTGCAGTATCTCCTAGCTATTTGCTAGCGTTTCCTTCTTCTTGGAGGCCCCAGTTTTGAGCCCAGGTCCACAGAGCAGGTTTGGGGTATTTCTAGCTATTAAAGAATGAATGGCACAATGAATGAAGTCATACCTTAATGAATTACTTAACATCACATGTGCCTATATATTGACTGCGATCAACTTGTTTTGAGGATTAATCATTTGAAGCATTCCACTGTTTTCCTGTTCGTTTTAAGTTTGAGTTTGTTTCATACTTTTGGCATTTCAGTTATCATGCTTATGAATCTTTTCGCAATTTTTTGGACATATGTCTTTCAGCTAGATCAATGTATATCTAATGGTACATCTAATTGATGCTGTAGGTCAACTACAAAGTCTTCAGGCAATATCTCAGACCTTGAAGTTTCTAAAAATAGTCAGCCATCATCATCCTTAACCGTGTCCTCTAACTTTGAGGTCTCTTTATTGCTTCTTTATTTTTATTTTTATCTACATATTATGTATGTGTGTGTGTGTGTGTGTATTATCCTTGTCTCCTTTACTTTTTCTTCTTACCTGACATCCATATGCCATGGCAGTTTATTAAATTATCTACTACTTATTTATGGTCTTAAATGACTCGTAGTCTTTCTCCTTTTGTTGTGTGCAGCCGCGTAGATCACGAAGCGCGGCACCTTTTGTATTGTCCACATCAAGTTCTGTAGTATTCCGTGCAGATGCAATCTTTGTGCTGTTGAGAAAGGCCTATAAAGATTCTGATCTGGGAATTGTTTGCAGAAAGGTAATCTATCTCTTTCTAACCTTTTGCATAGTAGTGTTGGAAACTTTTTGACTATAGTACATACTTGGCTGTTTCTATGCTCCTTATCTCAGGCTGCTAGGATTCTGCATAGGCTTATAGAGCCTGTTACAGTACATGAAGGATCAGCATCTCCTGATGAAGTGACATCTGGAGATGAAGCATCAAAATTAGACATAACAAATCCGGCTCCTTTAGTCGATTACTCAAACTTGTTTGGGGAAGACTTCCAGTTGCTTGATGATCACTGGGATTCAAGCTACCTTAACATCTTGGATATAGGAGTAGTGGAGGAAGGAATATTACATGTTCTTTATGCTTGTGCGTCACAGGTTAGTTGAAGCCTAAAAAGCTCCATGAGCATTCTCTCCTGCGATTCCAGTTTTATTTTGCTGTTATTCTGATGTATTCACTGTTAACCTTTGATTTTCTCAGCCACTTCTTTGCAGCAAATTAGCAGATAGGACTTCTGACCTTTGGTCTGCATTGCCTCTAATTCAATCATTGCTACCAGGTTTCACACCTGATATATCCTTCTACTACATACCATGTCATAAAGATGTCATAAAAAAGATTCAGGTTCCAAACTATTACAATTTAGAAAACCATAATATATACTTCTCATTGAGCCAATGGGAAAAAAGACAGAGTAGAGTATGCACTGTTGCTCTGGAACAAATTAGGAATATAGTTCAGTTAGGCTGTTACTTACACCATTAGAAGTCAACCTAGATGCCCCTTATTTTTTTAACTTGACTTTATTATGTAAAGTTATCCATAATACTATGGTATATTTAAGCCAAAGGGTATGTTGAAGAGTTCATATTTAATAGTGACATTTAGAAATAGGAAAGGTTTGTAGATTGACGTCTATGGTGTGCAAATGAAAATTCCCTAATATTAGGGATCATGTTTAGTTTTTTCTATTGTTGGGTGTTGTTTAACTTCTGTAGTTGAAGTTTGGAAAATACAGATATTATGGGGCCATTCCTTATAGAGAAATACAACAGGGGAGACTCAATTCACCAACATAAATTTTTTTATTTTTTAATAAGTAATGAAGATAATAAAAACTTTAGTATTAAGAGAAACTGTTGAACTTTTCTATAGGAATTCATGAAAAATATGGTAACAGAAGTTAATTTATACATACAACTTATAGGAAATTCTGGAGCAGAAAGTTAGAAATTTTAGAATCATATATAAGGAGCTTCAGAACCAAACTTTTCTTGTTGCCTTTATCGTTTATAGGCTATAGCCAAAGGTTCATTTAACTAGCAATATGTCATTGGCATTATTGACTCAAGTATCTTGGAGTGGCCAAAATAGATTGCTTTCTCATGGTCCTCTTTGGGTATTGTAGCTCTTCGTCCCTCGTCAAGCCGTCCTTCTGACATTGTTGATGATAGTTTCAGTCAATGGAGACAACCAATTGTGCAACAAGCCCTATCTCAGGTGATACTGAATGTTGCAAGTTGATTCAATTTGGCCTGGAAAATCTGATTATGGGGTTGACTTTTTGATCATATTCTGATCACGGTGTTGTGATTGCAGATTGTAGCAACATCATCTTCATCATTATACCGTCAACTGCTCCATGCCTGTGCTGGCTATTTATCATCATTTTCCCCTTCACATGTTAGTCACTGTTCACTTCTATATTCTGTTATATCATTGTGTCCTCTGTTTCTATTACTTTTCTTTTTCTTATGTAAAAATATGTCTTTCAATGTTTAGTGACCATAATACATTCCAAAACCTTGTCAAGTGAGTTGTGCAGTCTCACATTTTCGTTAGGAGTGGCCTACTAATTCAGGAATTGTGCTGATCTTTAGTTAATTGGCTGAAAGTGACTGAAAGTAGAAAGTAGAGAGAGAGGTTTAACAAAAAGAAAGTAATTCCAGGAAAAGTTACTGTTGGAACGGTGGGCAGACCTAAGTATTATTGCCCAGTCTTCTCTCTGACTGGATAGTTTTTCAGGATTTCAAAGCTCTCTGTTGTTTTACTCTGTTGTTATGGCAGGAAGAGCATTCACTAACTGTCCTGTGATTAGATAGCTTTAACCATACATGGTGCAATTTGACTGATCATGTACATGACATTTGTCTCCTGAAGCTATAGCTTAGTCATTGTCCATTTTCGAGCAAATACTGGGATGGTCATATCTTCTTTTCCCTCTTACCTCTGCTAAGTACATCATTCAGCTGTTGCATGAGTGTGGTAATGTCAGGGATGTACATTCCACTTTGATGTCCCGCTGATGCATGCAGAGGTATATGGCTGTCCAGCAAGTTGGTCTCAGAGACTGACAGTTTTGAGGGGCAAAAGTGCTGACCAATTTATCATGGTGCGCATTGCAGAACAAGTTCCACTATTAGCTATTCTGATGTTTTAAGGAATAGTTATGAGCCTTTGTGATTTGAAACGATAACTTATGCCTTTGGAGATTATAGTGGGCCTAGGGGCTCTCCTCATGCAAAACCCAGATCTTATACCTTCTTACTGGTTTTACACGTTGATGGTAGACCTGATGTAAACCAAACCTCTGTCTGGCAACACTACTCACTTATGTTAGTTTTGTGGTACTGCTGGAAAAAGAATAAGAAATGAGAAATTGATCTCCCTTCGCTTTTGCCAACCCTTCTGCCCACGTACTGCATGCGCATGAGATTGCGATTTCTTTTTCTTTCATAATTCTTTTTGGATAAAGGAATAGTTATACTGAAAAAAAAGGAGAACATATGAATCATTTAAAAATAGAGTTATAGTTACCTCTTGAAAATTGTGTTTGCATTCAAGAATATAAGCTTTTGATTGATTTCATTAAATACAGTTGCATTGTTCGACCACTGTAGCTCCTGAAATAAAGTGTGCAGGGAGTGAAGAGAGCTGGGTCTCACCAACTCTTTATCTAACATTATTGTGTGAAGGGTTCAAGTTTTTTTATTTTTTATTTTGATGTAAACAGAAGTGATTGGTTCTGGGGAAATGTGCCATTGTGGCAGTGCTTTAGGTTATCTGGATGAGAGGAACAAAAGAATTTTTGGGAATGTGGGACTGATTGTGACATCTAATGGGGTAGAGTTCGTTTTTGGTTTTCTCTATGGCCAATTATTTGTTCATTTTTTAGAAATACTCGCCTTTTTGGATATATATTTAAATTGACTTGCTGCACTGATTTAATTTAGTTAATAATTGTTTTGTTGTTCGGCTTAAGGATGCTCTTTTTAGTGGAAATCTTGCCACCTCTTTGTGATTGTTCTTTCTTTTCAATAGAACTGATTTCTTATAAAGAAAAAGTAGCTGTCTGACATGGAAAAAGATAACTTTGGTTGATTCAGGGTGTAAGTTTGTAATTTAGATTGTTTTGTGAGATTGTTAATGCCTTGATGATAATCATAGTGTACTTCTCAAAATTTGCTACGGGTAATATTTTATTCTTCTTAAAAAAGAAAAAGAAACATAAATTGTAATAGGATATATTGAACATGTATCGATAGAAGCTGTACTTTTCAAGAAATTATTTGGCATTGGTTTGTTTTGCAGGCTAAGGCGGCATGTGTTTTGATTGATCTGTGTTGTAGTGCATTAGCACCCTGGCTTACTCAAGTGATTGCAAAGGTTTGTTTTTGACAGAATCCTTGTTTGTAACTTCTCGATAATATTTTTTTGGGGTTCTCTTTTATTTATTTTAGTTTTAATTCTAAGTACTCAGGGTGAAATAATATAGGTTGATCTGGCTGTAGAGCTTCTAGAGGACCTGTTGGGCATAATTCAGGTATGATTTTACATGAACTAAAGATCTAACAAATGGTATAATGTTCATATGTTTCAACTCTTATTCCAAAGGTGAGGAGAGGCATACTTACATGCATAAGGTAATACTTTATAGAGATGCCAACTGGGTCAAGTCTCTTTTGTAAATTTTATTTTGTCTTTGCTCTCTCATAAATTATTGGAATCATCATGTGAGTACTGCGTGTTATATTTTTTCGCACATATAAATTCTGTTCCGCAGAGGTTCACAGTAGATCTATTTTTCCCTTTGATGTCTGCATCACTATAGACCTCATTGGTCATTCTGAATGAAAGTGAATAGGTTATTACATGTCTAAAGAAATCAAATTAATTTTCTGTTCCCAACTTGCTCTTACAATCTAGTAATCTATCTCGTAGTTCAGGTTTCAAAGTCAGCTAATAGATGTTTCATCTCCCCTTGATCTGTTTCTTGTAATAAAATTCTTGTAATATCCCTTCTTTTGATTATGTAACAAGAATGTTGTTGCTCTTGTGTTAGGGTGCTCGATATTACCTGGCTCGTGCTCGTGCTGCAATAAAATACATCATTCTGGCTATCTCTGGTCATATGGATGATATCCTGGGAAAGTACAAGGTATTCAATACTGTTCTCAGTTTTTCATTGCAATTGCATCGCTTCATTTTTCTCATTCATGTGTTATATGCGTTGAATATAAAACACCGTCGTGGCTTAGTAGAGGCTATGTTGTCTCTGCTTATATCAATTCTTAAGTGATGTGCTTACAGTGTTAGCATTATGTAATGTAACATTCGATATACTGTTGGTATTGTTGAGACGGAAAGCATTATTTGTGTGAAGTTAATGAAATCACACCATTTAGCTTCTCTACTTTTCACTGTTTTCAGGAAGTTAAACACAGGATACTGTTTCTTTTAGAGATGCTAGAGCCATTCCTTGATCCTGCTGTTGGCAGATTCAAGGGTAAAATAGCCTTTGGAGACCTATCTTCCGCATATCCAGAAAAGCAGGAACAGAATTGTGCTATTGCTATTAATGTGATCTGTACAGCAGTGCAGAAACCAGCAGTTCTTCCATCATTGGAATCTGAATGGAGGCGTGGATCAGTTGCTCCTAGGTAATTCATGGTTGTATTACTCCAAATCTTTTCTTGTGACTTAATGCTCAGATGTAGATCTTTCGGTAGTGGCGTTGCATTTTTTGGAGATACTTGGTTGAGATAAATCGAATGTCATGATATTTACACTTGTTTGCCTTATCTATTTAGTTCTCTTTTTAATTAAATCCATCTTCCTGAAACGTATACAATTTTTCCCTACAGCTCTTAGGAAAGAAAAAAAAAAGGATATTTCACTACTGGCCTCAGAATTCACACATCTCAATACACAAATGAATGCTATCCTGCTGTTTCTTAAAAACCACTGTTTCTTGGTTTCCATTTCTAGTGGCATTTCTTCTCCAAAATGATTATAACCCCCAACCTGTCAAAGATAAAAATGGACGTTTATCTTGTTCTCCCAGAAGGCTGTGTTTTACGAATTTATGATGTTATCTATATTAAATGTGATTGATGATGGATGTTCAAATCTTGATGCAGTGTACTACTCTCGATATTGGAACCTCACATGCAGTTACCTCCTGAAATTGATCTTCGCATATCTCCTGTCTCCAGACCACCGGAGCTTGAACCTTCATCTGGTTTATCTCCTGCTGCTTCTCATCATGGGATAGCTTCTTCAAAGTCAAATAGTCCGGATGAATCTGATGGGAAAACAGATGAAACATCTGTAAAAATGGACACTACAGAAGATGCCAGTCTTCTTTTTGCTCCTCCAGAATTGCATAATATAGTACTGACAAATATCTCTAGTGGTCCAAATGAGCATAGTTCTGTTGCTAACCTTGGGGATGTTGGGTCTGAACAAAAACATGGGGTTGGGAAAAGTTTTCTGTATCAATTTCCTAGTGACTTAAAACTAGATTCTGGATTTTCTGTGGAATACTTCAACTTGCAAGCAGATTATTTCCAACTTATAAGTTATCAAGAATGTGAGCTCAGGGCTTCTGAATTTCGACGTTTGGCGTTAGATTTACATTCACAGAATGAGATCACTGTTGAGAGTCATGATGCTGCTATTGATGCTTTGCTCTTGGCTGCAGAGTGTTATGTAAATCCATTTTTTATGATGTCTTTCAGAGGCAGTCCAAAGTTGATGAACGATAGAAACACTGGTGGGATTAGGAGTCCACTAAAGCATGGAAATTTGGAGATGAAAATGGTCTCTGGAAAGTCTAAGAGTGACCTAGAAACAATAGCTGCTCTTGAAAGGAAAAGAGACAAAGTTGTTCTTCAAACACTGCTTGAGGCTGCAGAGATAGATAAGAAGTACCAAGATAAGATTTCAGATGGACATTGCAGTCCATACGACTCTGTAGGATGCGATGAAGAACTGCTTAAGTTGTCTCCCTTTGATGTACAATCTGCAGATGCCATCACCTTGGTTCGGCAAAATCAAGCTTTGTTGTGCAGCTTTCTGATTCAAAGATTGCAAAGGGAGCAACACTCGATGCACGAAATTCTTATGCAGTGTTTGATATTTTTGTTGAACTCTGCTACTAAGCTCTACTGTGTTCCAGAACATGTGATTGACATTGCATTAGGATCTGCTGAGTACTTAAATGGGATGCTAACATCCCTTTATTATCAGTTCAAAGAAAGCAATATGCAGTTGGAGCCGGAGACAGTACATGGTATCCAACGTCGGTGGATACTGCTTCAAAGACTGGTAATATCCACAAGCTCTGGTGATGAGGGGATGGATTTTGCAATAAATAAAAGTGGCTTCCGTTATGGAAATTTGATTCCACCTTCAGCCTGGATGCAGAGAATAGCAACATTTTCTAGATCCACATCCCCTCTTGTTCGGTTTCTTGGTTGGATGGCAGTATCTCGTAATGCAAGACAATATATAAATGACAGGCTTCTTCTTGCTTTGGATCTGCCACAGCTGACGTGTCTTTTATCTATATTTGCAGATGAGCTCTCTGTTGTAGACAATGTTGTCAATCGAAAATATGAAGAATCCGGGGGTGGAACTGTTGCTTCTGTCAGTAAAGGATTTGAAGTTTCTGATCAGGACCAATCTTTTCGTGTCATCTACCCTGATCTCTACAAGTTCTTTCCTAACATGAAAAAGCAATTTGAAGCCTTCGGAGAAACCCTTTTGGAGGCTGTTGGGTTGCAGTTGAGGTTCATTTCTTCCAGTATGATACCTGATATTTTATGTTGGTTTTCTGAGCTGTGTTCATGGCCATTTCTCTATATGGAGCAGAATTCTTCTCGAAATTGTTCTGATCATTTGAAAGGTTATGCTTTAAAGAATGCCAAAGCAATCATCCTTTATATACTTGAGGCCATTGTCACTGAGCACATGGAAGCAATGGTTCCTGAGATACCTAGAGTGGTGCAACTTCTGGCATCCCTTTGTAGAGCATCTTACTGTGATGTATCATTTCTGGATTCTGTATTGCGTTTGTTGAAACCAATCATATCTTATTCTTTATGTAAGGTGTCTGACGAGGAAAGATTATTGGTGGATGATTCATGTGTGAATTTTGAGTCCTTATGCTTTGATGAGCTTTTCAATAACATCAGACCGGTTATGAACCAAGATGATTCTACGGCAAAAGAATACAACAGAGGACTGACAATTTTCATTTTGGCTTCTGTCTTTCCTGATATATCTGCTCAACGTAGGAAGGAGATATTGCAGTCCTTAATGCTTTGGGCTGATTTTACTGCATTTGAGCCTACTTCCTCTTTCCACAATTACCTTTGTGCATTTCAGAGTGTCATGGATAGCTGCAAGCTTCTGTTAATTCAGACTTTACAATTCTTTGGTGCCATCCCACTTCAGCTTCCCACTGATGGACCACATGACAGTAGTTTGGAGTCAGACTCATGGTTCCTCAGAGATTTGTTCCACACTTCACTTCCGGATAAGGTCTCCGAAAAGTTGGAAGGTTCTGATGGTAATATTGAGGATAAGAAGGTTTATGTTCTATCTCACGAGGAGATAGAAGAATTCTCAAAACACTTGGGAGCTCTCATTGTTAAGCTTTACTCTACACTTGAGCTTTGTTGGAATTTTCACCATCAACTAGCTAAGAAGATAACTATTGCATCTACAGAGTGTTTTATGTACTTAAGATGCTTGGCATCAACATCAGAAAGAGTTACTGTTGCTCAAGAAAATGACTCAGAATTACTTGTTCCTTGGAGCATTGGTCTAGAAGTAATTTCTGAAACCATTTTGACCCTTCAAGAAAACAGATGCTGGGAAGTTGCATCTGTTATGCTTGACTGTGTACTTGCAGTGCCTCATAAATTTGGCCTTGCCAATGTAATTGGCCTAGTTTGTTCTGCAATAAAAAATAGTTGTTTCAATGCACCAAAACTGGCTTGGCGTCTGCAGAGTCATAAATGGTTGTTGATGTTGCTCTCCAGAGGCCTTCATTCTCTCAAGGAATGTGAGGTTCCTCTCGTTAATTTGTTCTGTACAATGCTGGGTCATCCTGAACCTGAGCAACGGATTATAGCATTACAGATTTTGGGAAAAGTTGTTGGCCAAGATTTGAGTGGAGGAGCAGACCTACAGTCTTCCTTGTTGTACAAACAATTAGTTTTACCTGACTTGTTTATATCTGTTTCTGAATCGACTGTAACTAATTTGGTTTCAAGTACATGGGATCTGGTTGTTGTGCTGGCGTCATCTGATGTATCACTACTTGTAAAGACTCGTGCAATGGCACTTCTTGTTGATTATATCCCATTTGCTGAACGACGTCTTTTACAGTCTCTTCTTGGGGCAGCAGATAGTGTTCATGGATTAGGAGTGCTTGCCCATCCAAACTGTGAGGGATCCTTGTTGAGGCTTTCATTAGCACTCATAGCTGGTGCTTGCCTCTACTGTCCAGAAGAAGATATCTCTCTGATTCCTGAAAATGTTTGGAAGAATATTGAGAATCTAGAAATGTCGAAAACTGGTACTCACTTGTTATAGTTCTCTAAATTGTTAACATTATCCTGGAAATGTTGGGAGCATTATCTTTCAATATTTTGAATTCCCGTTGTTCATGTTTTTAGATGGCAGGCTCGGAGATGTTGAGAAAAGAGCTTGCCAAGTCTTATGTAGGTTGAGAGCGGAAGGTGATGAAGCTAGACAGGTATACGATTGGAAAAAATGGTTTGCTGTTTGAACATAAAATTCAAAGATATTGGCCCATAAATCAATTCTTTTCCTCAGTGTTCTTCTTTTCCTAATTGGTAAGTTTGAAATAAGTTACATATTAAGTGAATTTTCACTTTATGTGTAGGTCCTGAGAGAAGTGCTCTCATCAAGTTCTTCGAAACAAGTTGACCCAGATTTTGAAAGTACTCGCGAATCTGTTCTTCAGGTGAGGACTGTAGAGATGGTGTGATAAAATTTAACTGTTGATACTGATGGTATGGTAAATGATGCTACTATTAGTTATTTTTCATCATAACGCCTCCATATACATAAAATCTTGTTTGAGAATTTATCTTTGATGGGCATAAACTCAATACTGTTTCAAGGCTGCAGAAATCCAGATTAATCTACATATAGTACTAAGTTTTACTAAGACTTAATTGGACTGAAATGAAGCACAAGGATGTTGTCCTATCAAAAAGACATGCAACCAGATGCATTTTTGCATAATTGAGTATTAATTGATCTCGTATAATCTTTTGGGAGATAAATTCTTTCTCAATTCCTGCTGTATATGTATATTGCTTTGTCATTAATTTAGCTATGACTCTTTATTCTGACAATTGAATGTTTGTCCATCTTACTGTGACTTTCTTACTTTTACAATTGAGACATATTTCCATTTTTTGTTTGCAAATCAAGAAAAGTAGGATAACCATGTCTGTTACGAATACATGTTAAAAGTTGGATTGGAGTGACAAATGAATTTGATACTTTTAAGTTTTGTTGATGTCCCATTTCATCCACTCAATAATGATTTTTGCCTTTCATTTCTTATGGGTATCCTATGGTCTTAACCTACTGTCTTTCCATGTGTTTGTTACAGGTCCTTGCCAGCTTAACTTCTGCAAAGTCCTACTTTGATGTTTTCTCGAATAGAATTGACCAAGAGGTTATGGTAAGCCCGAGTTAGTAATATTCCTGGGTGGCACATGTGTCAAATTTATAGATGAATTTAAAATAAATGAATCTGTTGCAGGAAGTGGAGGAGGCTGAATTGGAGTTGAATATTCTTCAGAAAGAAGATGCATTGCATGCATCACATAAAGCTACCGAAGATGAACACAAGATTCCTTCCCTAAGCTGTAATACTTTTCTTCTATTGATTGTTTAAGAAGAGCGCTTTTTATGTTAAAAACGTCTTCTTTTTCTACCATTTTTCATTTTCTTGTTCTTTTTTTTTTTCCAGCTCCTCTGAAAGATACTGCACGGCTGCAGCAAATCAAGGATCACATTCATTCCTTGTAAGTGCTAAATATATATTTTTTTAATATGTTAGTAATATATAAAAATCAATGTGATGAGCAAGGTTCAAATCGGTCTATTTGACCAAACGCCATCTTTCGTATCTGCATGATTTTGCGATGTTGGTCCGAATGTAGCGTCAAATGATAGATATGCATAGATATGTGACAGTCTCCTTTATGTGTTGCCAATATTGTTATTTTTCAAACACTGGTATTTTTTCTTTGCAGAATCCCAAATACAAGTGTCATCAGCCAAAATCTCTTCACACCCAACTATCAGCATTTTAGCTATGAAACGTTAGACACTTAGATCTAACAAACAGGGACCAAGCAAACCACCTTATCACCTACCATTGATATGCTGACACATATTTCACCTCTAAAAATACCTTCATAAATATATTTTTGAAGTTTAAATTCTAACATGCCATAACTTAAAAGTGGGTATAGGCTCAAAGGACTTGGTCAGCTGATGAAGCTTGACATAATTTATATCATTATCATGACTAGAGCCATATAATATTATAGTATATCATATTCAATGTACCAACTTGTGTCCATTTAATTTTCGGATATTTTTCCAGTTTGTGGGATTGAATTTCTGGTCTATTCCTTGTTATCAGAGAATTGTCCAAGCTCCGTGAAGACATTGTCACTCGCAGGAAGAGAAAACTTCTTATGAGACGTGACCGTCAGAAATATTTGGAAGAGGCAGCTTTACGAGAAGCTCAACTACTTCAAGAACTTGATAGGTATAGCTGCCTTATTGGCGCTCATATATCCCTTGTAATGTGATGAACATAAATGCCTGGGTACGGCCCTAACAAATGGACTGATGTATCAGGGAGAGAGCAGCTGAAGTTGAAAAGGATATTGAGAGGCAGCGATTGGTAGAACTTGAGCGAGCAAAAACGAGGGAGCTCCGACAAAACCTTGAAATAGAAAAGGAAAGACAAGCACAGGTAAAGCGTATTTTGTATTATCTTGATATGCAAATTTTTAATCGACTCTCTTACTTTTGGGTATGCTGTTTGCTACATAATTTGCATCGTGAGTCATGTCACTCTTTACAAGTCAGTCACATAATTGGTGAATTATGTCAATTGCTACCACATGAGCTGGACCATTTTTGACTATACTGGCCAAGTTGAGTATTTAAATTTTTCATAGAAAATGCACCTTCCTCACACTAATTTGGGTAAAGGATCATAAGGCCCAGCAGGGGCTGGAACTTGACATTTTTTACTCTTGTGTCAATTGTTATATTCCAAGTAAATCATGCTCTCTAGTATTTGTCATATGTGGGTGTATCTATTTATGCTTGAATTCCTTTTCTCCCGCCCTATGCATTTATGCATGTGGATTATGAATTTCTGGGAACACAGAGTCATGGATTTGATTTTATCATATTTCTGGCGCTCCAAACTTAGATGGAACTATGCATGTGGATCTATGAATTTAGGTAGAAGGAAAATCATTTGGGTTTATCATATTTACTGACCGACCAAAACCCAGAAGGAACTATGATTGATAGGACTCATGGTCTTTTGAATTCTAATTCTATACTAATACTTCAGCAAAAATTCTTACACGCTAATATCTTGAAACTTTCCCTGTCATAGAGAGATCTTCAGCGTGAATTGGAGCAAGCTGAAGCAGGTGTGCGACCATCACGACGCGACTTTTCTTCAACTTACAACAGGTAAGCATTTTACGTCATTAGTTGAACGGCTTAATCAGTCCAATACTAAATTTTTGTTCATCTGAATTTTAAGGGATAGGGTGAAGCACCAACAAGTGTAAATAGAACATGTTTTCTTTGCTTTACTGTACCGCGGCCCCTTAGAGTCGGAATATTGTGCACTCTCCATCTTGGTTGATGTCTTGTTTATATGATGACCTGATCCATATGTTTTGAAACGGGACATGTTGTGGGTGAATGTTTTGAATGGATATTGTGGTGGTTGTGTATTTATGTTTAGGTGTTAATTTGGGCTTGGAGTTACAGGGTTGCGTATTTATGTTTCGCTGTTAATTTTGGCTTGGAGTTATAGGGTTGTGTATCTATGTTTCGCTGTTAATTTTGGCTTGGAGTTATAATGGTATATTAACTTGCAGTCGACCCCGAGATCGGTATCGTGAAAGAGAAAATGGAAGAGCAGGTAATGATGGTAGCACAAGAGCAAGTAATGTGCAGCTTGAAAGTTCCTCCACCAATTCATCCATGGGGACGATACCAACTGTGGTTCTGTCTGGTACCCGGACATTTTCTGGGCCGCTGCCTACCATTTTACAATCACGTGACCGTCTGGATGATGCCGGCAGTGGTTATGAAGAAAATCTGGATGGAAGCAAAGACTCTGGTGATACAGGTAGTGTTGGAGATCCTGACTCTTTATCAGCATTTGATGGACAGCCTGGTGGATTTGGCTCAGGCCAGAGGCATGGTTCTAGAGGGAGCAAATCCAGGCAGGTGGTGGAACGGAGGGAAAGGGATGGTAGACGAGAAGGGAAGTGGGAAAGAAAACACTTATGACCTAGGGACGTCTGATTTGTTGGTTAGGACAGTCGGGTACTCGATCAGGTATATGTTGTACGTGCATGAAAGACTTGGAAGTAGTCGTTCATTGCTCTAGGGTAGTACATCCTAGTGGTATTCCTCAGGGACAAAACCAATTCAAACATATTGTGAAGTAATACAGCTTTAGAAATGAGACTCATCAGAATTGGAGGCTTTGAGATGTTGGCTTGGTCAGGTAGAACGGTGAAACTCTAATTAGGTCTGGTCGTGTAACATTCTTGTTGTACCACAAACGTTATGTGTATCTAATGACGTGGGTTGATTTGATTTTTGACTGCGAGACTGAATATGGTAGATTAGTCCTCTTTACCCAACAAATGAGAATGAAAGGCAAATGAACCTGAGATTTTACAACCTAGAGTTATAGAAATGGATGATCCTTTCATAACCTTAGTTGTATCTTGCTAGGGTTACACCACAGATGAGAAGCTAACGTAGTCGGAAGCACATAGGCTAAACCCTAGACTTCCATTCGGTGGCCGAACTTCACTCCATGCTTCTAATCTCCAGCAGGCATCGCCTTCCTAGGGTGCTTGGTTGAACAAGAGGTTCGGCTAAGGAATAGAACTCAATTGTGTGAGCTATATAACATTGAGTGCCCCTTTTCTGTTGTTTTGGAGCGCTTGGAGTTGTTCAAAGCTGATATGTCAGTCCTTACTCCCCTCTCTCATACTTGCCCTTTTTTGAAAATAATAGTATTTGTTGCGTGAGTTGTGTCATAATCGACATGCTTTACAGGGTTAATTATGGTTGATTACTAAATTAACGTTGGAGCAAAACAATGCTTAACATATGCTTCTATATAGTATGTTAATGCTGTTTTAGAGCATCTCTAGTAATAGAGTTAAATTTATTGCTAAATTTGTCAATGTATAGATTTAAAATAGCAATATTTGAACTTTTGTTCTAGCAGTATTGCTAAAGTGTATATTAGCTAAGTTTTAGTTCAAACCAAAAAAAAAAAATCCAAGTTTTAGTTAATTCTCTCTTTAAGATTGATAAATTTATCAATTTTATCTAGAGTTCTTTTATCTATCAATCCTAAATTGATCAATTAAGCATTCTACTAAAGCACGTTTTTAGCTTAAAAATTGATAAATTTCTATTTCTATTTTTTTTTTGAAATAACAACTCTGCTGGAAGCATGGCCGGTCTTGCCCCGGCCGTGCGACAGCATGGTGCCCAGCACAGGGGGGCCAAAATTTTTTGTTTTTGACTTGTTATATATATATATATATTTATTAATATATAATAATATATAATGAATAGAAAAAATGTAATAAAACACAATTAAAGCGATTATTTAATTTCAATCTTCTTACTTAATGCTTCTTAATTTCTTTTTAGGTCATTAATTATGTTCTGAATGTCTTTTTTTTCTAGGCATTATAATATTTGTCATTTCCCCCTACAATCATTAAATGTCCTTACATAGTACATATATGTTTCATTTTTTTGACTAATCCTTGCAACCATTGATGAAACATTTTGTTCTGGACCCAAATCATGTTGTTGAACTAAACGCGAAGCAACTAGTGTCATGAAATGCATTGTAATTTTTTTCTTTTCTTTTCAGAGGTATTGATTATATGTCTCCATCCCTTCCTCCCGGTTGTATACTTATCATGAGTTAGCATATCAATGAAAAAATATAGGCGTGGAGATGTGTCTCCTGGCATTATCCTTGGCTAGGTTCAAAACCCCGAATAAAAAAGTTTTTAAAAAAAATTATGTTCGCACATGGCCTTAAATCTTTCAGGACCGACCTTGGCCGGAAGGTCACTAACTAACTAACTTTGACTCTTGATCTCCTATTCTTTCTATGTATTCTTGGAATCAGAGGCAAAATATAAAGGAGGGAAAGAAAAGGACGTGATGGGTGAGTATCCCAGCGATTGGCTACCTAATTCACATAACAGAATTACTACCACAACTCTGAGTTAAGCTATATGTTTAAGTAAGTTCTAACAGAATAGTCGTTAGAGATGCTGGTGTTGGTGGACAAATCCAACCTTGATTTTACATCGAGATGACTTAAACCAACCATCTAACAAATACTTGTCTAACCGACTATACTATCATTTCGATCGTGACAATTGTAGACTATATATAAAGTCACATAGATTAATGCTCTGTGTATTAACGGTAAATTAGGTAGTGTAATTGACCATTGATTTATTTTCTAATCTATGATATGAATCATGCATACTCAAAATTTATAAATCCTTATACTAATTTTTTTTTCTTTTCCAGTTAACGAATTAATACTAGTCGTGTTCTTATCGTGATGACCCCAAATGAAACCACGCACATTGCCAAATTCGATCGTATGAATACTACATGATTCAAGTACCACATTCTGATTGCAAATGGGTTCATCGATCACTTCTAGCGGATTGCAATGTGGGGTTTACGTAGGAACTATCATGTTTTAGAAGTTGATATTACGCGGTCGATCGATATAGGTTCATTTATATATTTTCAAGACATAAAAAAATGAATCTGATTTGTGTGTGTAAACGACTGAGAATCGAATTCGGGAAGATCCTAATGCAACACATTAATTCAATCAGAAAGAAGACTTGTAAAGCAAACCATCATTATTGATCTTAATTGGTTGTATAGGCGAGTGGGTGCAACCGTGCAACAACTGCTCTTATAGAGTTGAACTAATTAAGTTCATCTAGCAAAACGTAATCTGCATTCCAACCTCAGAGAACAAACCTAGCTATATTCTTCCATATATAAAAGACCACCTCTATCTATCACTTTGTCACTCACTAATCCAGTATCTCAATATTCAAATTACAGCTTATCTAAAGCACACGAAGCCAATGGAGGCACCTAGTAGCATTCTCCTCCTAGGCCTTTGCCTCCTCTTTGCTTCTTCAGCAATGACGTCGACCTTGGCCGAACCCAAAGCTCACCACCATGAATTTGTTGTAAGTTTTTCTCTTGCGTAGCATTTTGTTCATCTTCTTATATATTAGATACAGAGATTAACTTAATTATCTGCTCATCAATGGAACTACTATAGGTCCAAGCAACACCAGTGAAGAGGCTGTGCAAAACCCACAACAGCATCACAGTGAATGGACAGTTCCCTGGACCAACCTTGGAAGTAAACAATGGAGACACCCTGGTCGTTAAAGTCACTAACAAAGGTCGATACAACGTCACCATTCACTGGTAACTATATCTGATCAAGCCAGAATTACAGTAACAATTCCATTACGTACAGCATAAGATATAGATATATAGTTGCACGACATTCATTATATATCAGTTATTTACGTATACACATGCATACAATTCAGGCATGGCATTCGGCAAATGAGAACTGGATGGGCGGATGGTCCCGAGTTTGTTACT
This sequence comes from Fragaria vesca subsp. vesca, assembly GCF_000184155.1. NCBI lineage: Eukaryota > Viridiplantae > Streptophyta > Magnoliopsida > Rosales > Rosaceae > Fragaria > Fragaria vesca. Next base: position 11,958,881 of record NC_020497.1, read on the forward strand.
CAATGTCCTATTAGGCCAGGAGGGAGTTACACCTACCGGTTTACAGTGCAGGGCCAAGAAGGCACTCTATGGTGGCACGCACACAGCTCATGGCTTAGAGCCACCGTGTATGGAGCTATTATTATTCATCCAAAACAAGGAGACTCGTATCCATTCCCTAAACCAAATCGTCAAGAAACCCTTCTTCTCGGTGAGTGGTGGGACGCTAACCCTATTGACGTGGTCAGGCAGGCAACTCGCACCGGAGCAGCTCCGAATGTTTCTAACGCATACACCATCAATGGCCAACCTGGTGATCTTTACAATTGCTCCAGCAAAGGTTTGGTTCAACTCCATAAGGACCATAATGAATATATAGTTGTATACACGTACTAATAAATCATGGTAGCGCTCGGAACAAATGAAATGCAACTTATAACACATCTATGGAATAAATTTGCTTAAACAGATTCTGCAAATGTAGCACCTCATATTCAATTTGTGTGATTATTACGCAGGCACTGTCATTGTTCCCATAGACTCCGGTGAGACCAACCTTTTGAGAGTGGTAAATGCCGCCCTCAACCAACCTCTTTTCTTTTCCGTCGCCAACCATAAACTGACTGTGGTTGGTGCTGATGCTTCCTACACCAAGCCTTTCACCACCAAAGTTCTCATGCTTGGACCTGGTCAGACCACCGATGTTTTAATCTCCGGAGACCAGCAGCCATCTCGATACTACATGGCAGCGCATGCTTATTTCAGTGCACAAAACGCTCCATTTGACAACACCACCACCACAGCCATTCTTGAATACAAGTCCGTCCGTTGCAATAACACTACTAGCTGCAAAAAGAGTAAACCCATAATGCCACAGCTGCCAGCTTTCAATGACACAAACACTGCAGAAGTCTTCACTAGGAGCTTCAGAAGCCCTAGAAAAGTTGAGGTCCCTACAGAAATCGACGAGAACCTCTTCTTCACAATAGGACTTGGACTCAACAAATGCCCTAAGCACTTTCGATCTAGAAGATGCCAAGGCCCCAATGGCACACGCTTCGCTGCTAGCATGAACAATGTCTCATTTGTACTCCCAAACAACATGTCAATTCTTCAAGCTTACCAGCAAAACATTCCTGGAGTTTATACTAGTGATTTTCCAGCCAACCCGCCAAAGAAATTCGATTACACTGGGAATGTCAGCCGCTCCCTTTGGCAACCCAGTTTTGGAACTAAGGGATACAAGTTGAAGTATGGGTCTAGAGTTCAGGTGGTGTTACAAGACACAAGTATTGTCACACCAGAGAACCATCCAATTCATCTGCACGGATACGATTTCTACATCCTTGCACAGGGTTTTGGAAACTTCAATGCCAAGACTGATACTAAGAAGTTTAACCTTGTTGATCCACCTCTGAGGAACACTGTGTCGGTGCCTGCAAATGGTTGGGCAGTCATCAGATTTGTAGCTGACAATCCAGGTAACAATCTTTACTAGCAATTAGGGTTACATACTTATTTACATACATATATACAATTCAATGACTTAATACTCATGCATGCCTATTTGACATTACTATATATATAGGTGCTTGGTTGTTGCATTGTCACTTGGATGTTCATATCAACTGGGGTTTGGGCATGTTTTTCCTGGTGGACAATGGAGTTGGGGAGCTGCAAACAATAGAACCTCCTCCTGCAGATTTACCTCGGTGTTAGTATGATCATCGATCATCTTCAATTAAATTTGAGATTCAGGATTTCATTGTTTTGTATCCCTGAATTCAGGGTGTAGTTCGTGCTTTTTGTTCAATGTTCTTTTTGATATCTGTAGCTCATTTAAGAAGATGGTTATGGGTTGCAGAACTCTGTAATATTACATTACTTTAGAACAAAGATGTGAGTTTTGATTAAGAGATGTTTCCCTTAAAGGGCAGTGATAATGAAGATCAGGGTCGAGTTCAGTGGTATTATGACTTGAAAATTAGTACGATAAAATGCATGTCGACGTCGTATATATAGATGTTCCAGTATCCACGTACAGGGCTTACCTAATTAGCTAGCTAGGGTTTCAGTTAGTGGGAGAAAAAATGGCCAACAAGCAACAACTCCAAGTCACTCGACCAAAATTCAATACCCTATAATTTATGTTCGACAAAGTAATAAGAAAAAAAAGTCGTTGCACATTTTAAGAAACTTAGGCGATCTTCTAAAATAAGATATATACCGTCTTGTCTCATTAGGAAAAGTTTAGATTGTGCTATAGGCTGCTGGCCATCGTTTTGTTTTATGAAGAAATAATCAACTCCCTTGAAATCTAGCGAAATTACATATAATGATTGGGTGAGTCAGGCTATTTGACAAAGTGATTATGTGAAGTGATTCAACATTTTTACGGAAACAATTAAACACATCAAGAGACTACCCTACACACTACCTACGAAGAGTGAAAACTACAGCCTAAAGAAGTTTAGAATTGGTGAAGAATTATTCTTATTGATCAAATCTGTTTACAGGGATATATATACATTAGGGTTGTATTACACGTCATGTACATCAGTCCCTAATTGCTAGGGATACACCGAGACTTCTTATTTTAAATAGGAAAGTATCTCTTTGTTATTCAACTACTTCTCTTGATCTGATCTCCTTCTTCTTGTAGTCGATCTCCATCTTTAATACTCCCCCTCAAGTTGGAATGTATATTGATTACATTCAACTTGCCAAGTAATGCTTGAAATTGAATTGAACTAACCGGTTTGGTGAACAAATCCGCCGGCTGTTCCTTCGTTCTTATGTGGGCAGTTTGAATGATTCCACGTTGCATTTTCTCTCTCTCTCACCACATGACAATCTATTTCTATATGCTTGGTACGTTTATGGAAGATTGGATTAGAGGCAATGTGAAGTGCTGCTTGATTATCACAAAACAACTTTGTTGGTCGAAACTGTCTTTGATTCAAGTCTTGTAGGATGTTCCTTAACCATGTAATTTCACAAACTGTAGTGGCCATCGATCTATACTCTGCTTCAGCACTAGACCGTGAAACTGTAGTCTGCTTCTTTGATCTCCATGAAATTGGTGCTTTACCAAGCATCACACAATAACCTGTAACTGATCTTCTTGTGTCTTTACATCGAGCCCAATCTGCATCACAAAAACCTGTTAATTCAAGTTTTCTTGTAGAGGGCAGCAAGATGCCTTGACCTGGCGTCCCTTTCAAGTATCGAAGTACTAAATGTGCTGCATCCAAATGTGGTTTCCGAGGCTTGTCCATAAACTGACTTAAAATGTGCTCTGCATACGCCAAATCAGGTCTTGTAATTGTCAAATAAATCATGCGGCCAATGAGCCTTCTATATTGTGATGGATCTGCTAACAAACTCCCTTCTGATTGCGTTAAAATGAGATTATGATCAACAGGAAAACGAGAAGGTTTAGATGCTAGAAAACCTGTGTCCTCAAGTATCTCAAGCACATACTTCCTTTGACACAAAGCTATGCCATGTTTAGATCTGCAACTTCGATTCCTAGGAAGTACATGAGCTTCCCTAGGTCTTTCAACTTGAACTTGCTTGAGAGAAACTTCTTTGTATCTGTGATGTCTTCTAGACTGTTTCCTGCAAGGATAACATCATCTACATATACTAATAAAACTGTGAATTTGCCATCTTAATTTCGAACGAACAATGAGAGTAATCATTCCATGATTGGTGGAAACCCGCAGATTTTAGAGCAAGTGACAACTTGATGAACCATTTCCGAGAGGCTTGCTTTAAACCATATAAACTCTTGTGTAACTTACAGACAACATTCTCCCCCTTTCGTCCAAATCCAGGTGGCAACTGCATGTATACATCTTCTGCAAGATCTCCATGAAGGAAGGCATTGTTGACATCCAATTGATGGAGATGCCAACCACGGAGGGAAGCCAGGCCGAGAAGCAATCGGACAGTGGTGAGCTTGGCTACCGGAGCAAAAGTCTCTCTATAATCCACCCCTGCAACCTGACTATAGCCTTTAGCGATAAGGCGAGCTTTGTATCTCTCAACTGTCCCATCAGAATTGAGCTTTATCTTGTAGACCCATTTACATCCAATCAGACGCTTGTTAGGAGGCAAAGGGACTAAACTCCATGTCTTGTTCTCCTGTAAAGCCTTGAGTTCACTGAGCATGGCATCACGCCATACTTTGTGCTTTGCTGCAAATGTCACACCAGCGGGCCGCATTGGCAGGCCTTTTTCCTCGAGCAAGGGCTCGGTCAGGAGCCCTAGAAGGGGCCTTCTCGGTGTCACGGCCTTGCTTGTGAACCAAGAAGGCTGCAGCATCAGCAATTTTGGTGTTGTTGGAAGCCTGGACTTGCTTCTCTTGGCGTAATGCCATTGAATACGCCTTGTTGACATTGGGAAGAGGATCAATCGAGACAATATTGCTGCGTAAAGCATCATAGGTATCGTTGAGTCCTATGAGAAATTTCATGGTTTGTTGATTCTCGACGTATTCACCCAATTTCACTCCATCTTCACAATTACACGCTGTGAGGCCGCATACTGCATCCCTTTCATCCCACAAACTCTTGAGCTTTGTGTAAAAGGTGGTCACCGAGTCATTGCCTTGTTTACACGTATGAATTGCGTTCTCGAGATTGAACAATTGAACCATGTTTGTTTGTCCAAATCTCTCCTTAAGCTCAGTCCAGACAGCACGTGCAGATTTACAATGCTTGACACTCTTTGAAATCTCCTTCGACATGGAAGCTGTCAGCCAAGTCTTGACTAACACATCACAACGGGCCCATTGTTGTTGCTCATCGTTTTGATCAGTTGGTCGAGTGCTAGAGCCATTGACAAATCCGATCTTATTCTTGATCGTCAAAGCCGCGCTCATAGATCCACTCCACTCATCATAGTTATCTTCCATCAATGCTTGGGGCACTAATATGGCATCCGGTTGATCAGAATGGTGAAGGTATAAAGGATGGTTTGAGTAATCACATGGTTTAGGTGCACCTGTTGGAGGCTTTGAAGGAGAAGCTGCTGCTTCTTTCAAGATCTTCTCCTTCAATAAGGCGAGGGCCTTCTTCTCTGCATCATCCATGGCGAGATTAGAGTCTTGACAAAATTTGATGGAGGTTTAGGATGTTGTTGGAGAGGTTGTATTCGAGTTTTAGAGTTTGCTGAGAGAGAGGTTTTAATAAGGTTTTGATCGAGGATCCGCGCTCTGGTACCATAAAGAAGTTTAGAATTGGTGAAGAATTATTCTTATTGATCAAATCTGTTTACAGGGATATATATACACTAGGGTTGTATTACACGTCATGTACATCAGTTCCTAATTGCTAGGGATACATCGAGACTTCTTACTTTAAATAGGAAAGTATCTCCTTGTTATTCAACTACTTCTCTTGATCTGATCTCCTTCTTCTTGTAGTCGATCTTCATCTTTAATACAGCCTTTGTGGGTATTTTTTAGTTCAAGATCCGTCTTACCAACTCGAATAATAAGAGGATTAGCTAGTAGATCTTTGTTCCGCCATGTTATGAATTTATAGTGAGACTCATAAAATGACAAAGGCAAATAGAGTTTCAGTAAATCTTTCATTAATCCAAGCAAGGGTCAATACTTCACTCTAGGTTCCTTGTGGCACTGCCTCATGGTTGTGCTTGATTGAATGCTAGTACGTGACATGCATTACAGTTGCCTGCTGCATTGTCCAAAGAGTCCTCTTTTTATTTTTCCGAATATAGAAGAAGATTGATGTCTATCAATAAACTTGCTAACGATGCGACACCCGTGATAATATTTCTCAATCCTTAAGTCAGACCAACCTTTTCCCTAAAATAAAAACATAAAATACTAAATTGGGCTAAAAACCCAATTTCCTCTAGACCAAAAGACCACTGTCAGGTTAAACCCGTCAATGTGGTCGCCATTGCCATGTTGTCGTTTGAGCATTGTTAGTCAACACCCCTTGCCTCTTTGTCAATCACCATGGTACGGTGTCACCATGTAATACCCTAGATTTTCTTATCATTTTTCTTGTATTATTTCCGGAATTAATGAAGGATTATTTGTGGAAATTTTTAGTTGGTTTATGCGAAGTTGAAGTTTCGGGAGTTTATTTTAAGGTGCCTTGACTTTTAAGAAGGTAAAAGTTGACTTTATTTCCCGTAAGTTATTTCCGAAAACTTCCTTCAGGAAAGTTGTAGAGTTTGGCGATACGAGTTTGTAGACACGCGGCACGGGTAAATCGAATGTCATGAGAAAGTTAGGGTCAGAGGAAGTTAGTTTCCGGGTTTGGAAAGTGTTTAAGTAGAAAAATGTGTGTGGGTTATTTTGGAAACCCTAACAAAAATCAGTTCTCTCTCCTCTCTCTTTTCTCTCTCCTGCTCCCAAGCTCACCCGCACACCAAACTTCCACTGGAGCTAGCTCCGCCGTCCGGCCACCATCTGGACCGCCACCAGTCCCATTCGACTCCCACAAGTGCCCTCTTCAAGGTTGGGCAGCTGCTGCTTGGTGTAGCACGCCAAAATCGGAGCCCCTTTGCTGGAAAGGGAGTTGCTGCAATTCTGATCGGAACCGCCGTATACGGCGGCGACGAGGGGCAACCCTAGGTTTGGTTCTTGGTTTCGGGTTGCTGTTTCGAGGCAGTTTTCAACAGTTTTCGGCCAAAATTGGTTGAAGCCTCAGGTATTAATCTTGTTCACCTTGCTTCAAGCTTCAACTTTGCTGTTGTGAGTTTTCTCAAATTCGGAAGTTTGTAGTGGCGTGTGGGGCCCACTCGCCGTCGCCTGCGGTGGCGCGTGGCAGCGCGTCCGACAGTGTTTGTGGCTTAGTTTGCTGCGTTTTAGCTAGCTCTTGTTGTTATGCGCTTGTTGAGATGTAGATTTTCTAGGTTGTTAGCAAGGTTTGTGTTAGAACTTTAAGTGTGATATTAGGCTTGGTTGAGGTTTGAGTTAAGCTTTGAGGATTAGAGGCAGCCTTATTGGGGTCGTTAAGTTTGACGACCTTAGAAAGTTGTCATCCCTTGGGGTAAGGGTTAGTTAAGGGTGTTTTGTTTTCCTATAGTACTTTGTTACTAAGGTTAATATGTGTGTGATTTTAGGTGATTTATGAAATTGTGAGTTGGCTTGCTCTTATGTTTTGCGGAAACGCAGCGAGATATTGAGATGAGTAAACCTCACCAAAGTTCACTTTTGAACCAAATTTTATTATGGTCATGTGATGATGATAATGATTATGATGTTGAATTTAATATTTTGCTGTTATTTGTTTTTAAAAATATATGTGTTTAATCGCCAACGGCTCATAGGTAAGATAAAACAAGTTTTCCTTATATGTTATCTTGAGGTTCTTGTGATCATAATTTTATTGATTATTGATAGATTATTCTTATGGAATATATATATTTGTTCATGTAATATATCTATGTGGAAGGATATAATATATAATGTGATCTTGTGTTGTTGATGATAATGTTGTGATATTGTGATTGTTGGATAAATAGCCAAACTGGGTTCCAAGCTTTTAATCAGGTGATTGGTTGCGGTTAAGATGCTATTTATCATTTTTGTGTTTTGATATTAAACAGTCAAACCGGGTTCCAAGCCTTTGGCCGGATGATTGGTTGCGGTTAGGAATAGAGCTCTAGTCCGTCTGTCGGTGTAGGTCATGGGAGATACCTTATGGTATCTAGGACTCATGGGTACATAATTTGTTGTTGTAGGTCATGAGGGGTATTTATTAATACTTGGGACTCGTGGGTACATGTTATTTAAAAAAGTGTTGGAATTGTGGATTTAATTATTGATATAAATTGCTCTTGTGATATAATTGGTTGTTGGAGATTTTGTGTTATTTTGAGAATTACTCATACGGGCTTTTTAGCTACTTGGTGCACCAATTCTTGGTGTAGGGGTTAGACCTGCAGGTGAGGATCAGCAGGGTTGAGGCGGAGGCTTAGTGGCAGATTTTTTTGTTGGGTTTTGTTGTACACTGTATATTTTATATTTGGGGTAGACATTATCAAAACTCATTTGAGTGTTTTCATTTTCTTGATTTTCAAGTTTATGTAAACAAGGAAAAGTAATATTTAACTCAGTGTTGAGTTGTATGACATTTACATTTCTGCATTGAGTTTTTAGATTCTTTGAAGTTTGTTTGGAAATAAGTTTTGGGATAGTAATATTTTAAGATATATCATGCCAAAAATTTTAAAAATTATCTTTCGAAAATTGGTGTGTGACACACCACATGTAGCCATCAGAAGCCATCTTTTGACATACCCAACATACTGAAATCTGATAGGCCCCTGTACCAGTTTCAAGCACATGTTCAGTTTTAAACTTACTAAAATTAGAGTGAGGATCCAAGGTTGAAGCAAGGGTAAGCAATTCTGAGGCTTGCTCTAAGAATCTTTCATCTAACTCACTTAGCTGAAAATCAATCACAACATTGAATATGTCAACATGGTAATGATGCTCATTAGTTATAGAAGACCGACGAGATGTACTAGCATGCATATCAGGCATATTAATATCAGGTTTTTCACATACTTATTCTACATCTTTTAAGAAATCAGCATATCCATCTTTCCTTAAGTCTCTAAGAAATGTTTTTGTATGCCTCACAAAACGCATAGCTTGAACAAAATCAAGAGTCTTTTGCTGCAATGTCTGAGAAAGAGTTTTAATAATTTTCATTACCTTGTTCATCAGAAGCAAACAGAACACAAAAACAAACTTTCGCATAGCTTTGAGAACATCTGCAACTTCTTCTTGAAGATTTGATGGCCCATGCTCACTCATATAAATAAGAGTTGTTTTAGCTGCACTATACAATTCAATTAAACCTTTAATGAAATGATAATGTGAACCCCAACGAGTAGCACCATCTCGTTGCATAGAAAAAAAATCTGATAGGTCCCTGTACCAGTTTCAAGCTCACCACATGCCACCAAGTTTGCAATTTCTTCTTTTCTAGCAGCTTTCAATGCCGAATGACGCTTGCCGAAAGAGTTTACAAAGTTCACAATCAAACTTAAGATGGAAAGAAATTTCCAAATTTCATTACCCCCCCCTCACACATTGACAGTAGCATTTAGTATTAGCTGCAAACGATGAGCAAAACAGTGCACATAATATACATAAGGACACTTTTCAAGAAATAATGCTTGTAAACTTTTATAAATACCTCTCATATATGTTACTAGCACCATCATAGCCTTGACCACACATATTTCTAACTTGGAGATTACACATAGTAAGAACCTTAGAAACCTCGCTTTTAAGAGTTTATGAGGTTGTGTTAGGAATACTCACAATCTTAAAAAAAAAAACATTCTCGGACGTTACCTAGAGAATCAAAAAATCTCAAAATAATAGTTATTTGTTCCATATTAGAAATATCTGTATATATAGCCTCATCAACAAGAAGACAATATTTTTGTCAGGGCCCATCCCGAATTTCACCCTGAAACCCAAAGTAAATCCTGCGGGGACCACCTCCAAAAAAAATTTACCAAAAATTCGGCATAACCTCCCTTGAAAATGGACAACCCTTTCTAGAAATACATGCATACACTTCAAAAGAATTCATCTATAATCCTCTACTCCTGGAGCCTTCGTGCTCCCCAAATCACAACATCTCCCAAACTATTTACTAACTTAAGTAAGAAAAACTCACAACCAACAATCATATAATCAGAGCAACTCTATTAGAGGAGAAAGGGACTAGAATTATAAATATGAGCGGAAGCTATACTATTGACTATGCCTCATCTCCATGTACGCCCGACCTCAACTATTCCATCCTGCAAACTAGGCCTTTTTAAAATGAAGGGCCCAGGGGAAAACATTTGAAAACGTTAGAGTGAGTGGACAAAAATAAATTAACAAATAAAATATTTATGTTTCCCCAAATCAATTTCCAAGGAAATTATACTGCATGCGACCGCTTAAAAGCGCTCAATTCATAAACTGACAATTTCACGACTAGCTCCGGCTAGTCACCAACTCAAATAAAATGGAGCCTCTCAGGCTAAACTATATATAAACATATATGTGTATGTATTTACACTCGTCAGACTCCTTGTATGAATTCTATGAACAAATTAGAAAAATAGAAATTCATACAAGGCTACGACGCTTGCATCTAACGCTCACGTCGCGCTATAATGGAATTTTCCTCATTATGACCGAAGAGGACGGTGTATATATACGTGTGGACTCCCTATATGAAAACCTAAATAAACCAGAAAAGAAAGTAATTTTCATATAGGGCTATGACGCTTGTGTCTAACACTCACGTCAAGCCATAATGGTATTTTACCTCATTATGACGGACCAAGCACGTATGGCTAGCTAGCATTTATATACATACTATACTCATAACATCCATAAACATATCCACCGAAAATCTCATTTTCGGGAACTCTCCAAAGGAGGAAAAATTCTCAAATAACCGAGAAATTAATAAGTCTCATCAGAAGAAATAAATGATTAACAAAATAATTCATCGCATACTTTTCAATTAAAACAAAGGTCCACTCACAACTTTAGGCCTAAGCCTGACGTCGATCCGAGGTCTCTTCTGCTTGAGCCTCCTCACGTCCTGATCCAAATATATAATTAATTTCCCACTAAAAATCCAATAATTTAACAAAATGAGCAAAATTAAACGTGAGCCTCCCACACACTCATCATTGCCCAACTTCGTCATTCTTAACCCAAAATGGCTCAAACTTCACCGAACATACCGGCAGTCCTAAATCAGCCTTCTACAGATTAATGACTTAAATCCTACGGCCGAATTCTACATTATTCAACCGCCAAAAAAATACCACACTTCAGAAATTCACAAACCTATCTAAATCTCATCCGAATATTCCATAATTCACATCAATAAACTCCCTTTAATATTCCACACTAAAAACTATACAAAACTCCCAAACTGCGGTGGCGGCGCTGCTAGCTCCGCCGGCAGCGGCGGCCGGTTCTGGCAACCTCCAATACCCACCAAATTTAAACAGAATCTTCCTCTCAACTCCCTCTACAACTTCCTTAACTAGCACAACACCCAATTCCAAGCCTAACTAGGTCAATCGAACGAAAACATACTAGAAAACCCTAGAGCTTCCACTCACCGGTTCTCCTTACCTAGACCACGAGAGGGCGAGCCTTTTGGAGGGATTGATGCACGGGAGGAGAGCTTCACAACGAGCCTAGAATCGCCGGCTATGGCGGCCGGAGGAGGGAGTTCTGGCGAAAGGAGCAATCAACTTCTAGGGGAGTTTCCTCCCCGTTCGGTGGCGTAACCGGCCCGGTCACTAGTCCAGGCGAGGAGAGGAGGCGGCAGCAGTCCGAACGGGACCGGTGCGGCGGCCTGTCTTGGCCGGACGGCGTCGGTTGGAGCCGGAGCAAATCCGGCAGAGTGAGGGAGGGAGAGAACATCGGGAGAGAAGAGAGAAGGAAGAGGAAGAATGGGTTTTGGGCCTCTAATCCCAACCAGTCCAACACCACTAAATAAAACCCAATTCTAAAAATTAACACCTCAAAAATAATACCCCAACAAAAATTACCTTTTACTATCTAAAATTTATCATTTTTACCGTCGTCACAACTTCCTCCTACAAATATTTCCTCCGAAAAAATTGTCCCTCAAAACCCCTCTAAGGACTATTTAAACTATAAACTCATTGACGAAGACGGTAGAACTCTTATTATACCAAGCTAGTAAATAAGGTAAAAAAATTAAGGGTCGGGATGTGACAATTTTGCATCCACAACTTCTTCACGTATCATACTCCTCACTTGGTTACCAAGAATATTAAGAATCTCTGTTTGAATAGATAGACTAATATACTTGGCATTTCCGGGAGCATTTCCTAATGTAACTTTTGATCTCGGCATTAACTCTTCCAAATGATTTGATAAGTTGCCTAAAATGTCATTGGTTCAATGAATCTTCAGACTCATCATTGCCTCTAAAGGCAAGTCTTTGGTTAGCTAGGTATCTAACACCCTCTATAGAAGCTATGAGTCTCAATCGGTTATCCTCCACATCTTTTGTTGATTTTGAACTAAAAATTGTTTCAATTTGGTTAGATGGGTTTCGTAATGAATCCCACTTTTGCATTGCACCATTATGTGACGATGTAATGCCTCCTACATGATTTAGAAAAGCATTGTCACTAGGCACAGTCCTCTTCCAATTTTTAGACCCCTCTACAACAATGAATGCTATGTTTTGAGAATTTTTAGTATCAAAAAGAAAACAGAGGAAACAATATGCCCTATTCTTAATCTCTGAATACTCAATCCATGGATTATCTTTAAACCAAGAAAACTGAAACTTACGTTGTTGATCACCATATTGAGAGAAGGGAAACTCACATTCAGGTTGTATTGGACCCAACATACTATATACTTTTCTGATCGAATCACGTTCATTAACTAGATATTTCCATATAGGACAACGTTTTCCCGGGTCACGTTTAATAGCATTGGTATTATTCAATGAATCAATACCACTGCTTTGAATCTCAGTAGGAATCAATGGAGATCTTGGAGTTGAGGCATCACTAGGAGATGGTTCTGAATGACTAGTAGCATCACCACGATTAGGCTTTATAAAGTATGAACTGATCAAGTTTTTTTTTCTCTTTTTGGTTGTTCGTTCGACATATATATTACTCTATCATCTATAAATTAACAAAATATAGTTTTAGGAATCTATGTAATTAATTAAGTTAGTTATAGCACAAAGTATCGACAAGTCTAAAAAGAAAAATAAAAATTTGAACCTGATTGTTAGGCACAACAATGAATCGCCAAACAAACATTGTTGTTTCCCTTGAGACTTTGAGATCAACAACCTAGATATTCAACAAAATTACAATAGTAAAAAGACAAGAACAATGGTTTAACAATAACATAGAAAGACAATAACTTATTTTTTATTGCAATTTGTCAACCAACTATGAACCCTAACTTTTTCCCAAATTCTCAATTTCAATTTAGTTAATTAAATAAGATTCAATACTTACAGCTTTACAAGATGAAGAATGGAAGAGTAATCTAATTAACTGTTGAAAGAGATGGCTTGATCACTTGATTGGGCAGAGGAATTCGGACTTTCGATGAACTCGCTGCTTGTTGGGTTGCTGTGCGATAACTGTTTCTAACTTTAAAGAAGAAAATGACAGCTTTTCGTGAATAGAGAGAGAATGATAGATATTTGTCTCTAACTGTGTTAAATACTATAAAGAATTAAAGAAAAAAAACTAAAGTGGGCATTTTTGGGGGAGCACGTAAGCCCGTTCTATTTATTAGAACTTGGAAGTCAGCCCAAAATAAAAGTGATTATTAGTCCAAGAGTGGGTGGGATTTGCAACACAAAATATTACAACTATATAATATGATAGGTGATAACTACATGTAGGAATTTTTTTTGCCCAAAAATTTGGGTGGGACTTAAGTCCCACTCTTCCATGCTGTACATCTACCCCTGGCAGACACTATTGGTTTTCTACCGAAATACACTTGATGAAATCCCTGAGCTTGTCTCAGCTCCCACTCCCCTGTGAGTGTTTCCTGAGCTTGTCGCAGTTCCGGTGAGTAAATCTCCCACGGCCCACACAACACTATTCTCACCTACCTCACAACCACCAGCTCCTCCCACCTCAAGTCCATCTTCATTAATCTCCACCAACCCTCTTCTCTCTCATCGTTGCTTCATTTACTTTCTCTGCAACAAAACCCCCGACTCAAAATCCATTCTCTCTTATGATTTTAACTCATCTGATCCCCATCTCTTTGTTAATCATGAACTTCTTTTCTACCCTGATCTAACTCAAATCAAGATCTCAAAGCCTTTTTCCCAAAACCATTCACACCCAGATCCCCTTTCCACTAAACTAACCATATATACATCAAACCATCTCACATGTCCCCTCGCCCACAAACAACCCATCGCTTTCCTAAGCATCCGCATCCACCGATCTAATCCTCTTTATACACAAAGCCCAATTAATATATTACAAGTTTGTGTCTCTGAGCCTGGCGTTGTCAATTATTCATGATGAATTGCAGAATCTTGGTGTGGAATTGTCGTGGCATCGTTGGCGGTACACGACGCCGAGCTTTAGTGGATCTCATTCGTCAAGAGAAACCGAGAATACTCTTTCTATCAGAAACTCTATGCTCTGAGAAACAGCTGGAGACTCTCCGGATCCGAATTGGTTTTGATAATTGTCTAGGAATGGCGTCTAGTGAGTCCTCCCCGGGAGTAGCCTTACTCTGGATGAATGATATGCCGGTGAATATCCAAACTTACTCTGCCAGGCATATAGATGTTACTATCGGTGCGTAGGGCTCCCCAGAAGAATGAAGACTATCTGGAATTTATGGGTACGCTCGGACAGGAGACTGTGGCCGTACATGGGAGTTGATGCGCCGGCTGGCCAGACAATCCTCATTGCCTTGGTTACTAGTGGGTGATTTCAATGAGATTTTGGCAAATTCGGAGAAAGTAGGGGGCGCTCCTCGAAGATTGGCTCAGATGCAAGCTTTCAGGGAGACTTTGATGGACTGTGCTCTACTAGATATGGGGTATTCAGGCAGCCCTTTCACATGGGCAGATCATCAAACTAAAGAGAGACTAGATCGAAGTCTTTGGAGTGTTGGTTTGAGGAATTTATTCCCTAGATCTTCTACGACGCATCTGCACCCGAGCACTTCAGATCATAGTCCTCTGTTGG
>NC_020497.1:11974888-11985655 GCF_000184155.1 Fragaria vesca subsp. vesca
TGAATCTAATCATGACCACTTTAAACACTGTGAGTTACTCTTTTATGGTGAATGGTGAAGTATGTGGGTTTTTAAAACCTAAAAGAGGTATTCGGCAAGGCGATCCATTGTCTCCATATTTATTTATCTTATGTGGGGAAGGGCTTTCATCTCTTATTCAGCAATTTGTACGCAACCAGTGGATCACAGGCATGCAAATTGCTCCCACAGCAGCAACACTTCATCATCTGCTATTTGCTGATGACAGTCTCTTTTTTGGTAAAGCTACTGAAGAAGAATGTCAGCAATACCAGAATATTCTGTACACATATGAGATTGCATCCGGTCAACGAGTAAACTTGCAGAAGAGTTGTGTTGCTTTTAGCAGACATATGAATATGGATAAGCAGCTTGAATTAGCTGAGATATTGGGTATGGAACGAGTTGAAAAACATGATCGATATTTGGGTTTGCCTACTCATGTGGGTAGAAAGAAAACTGCATCGTTCAACTACTTGAAAGAGAAGCTTACAAAGAAAGTAGTCAGTTGGAGAGCCAAATTATTAAGTGGTGCGGGTAAGGAAATTCTAATAAAAGCTGTTGCCCAGACTGTTCCTATGTATGTGATGAATTGTTATTTGCTTCCTGTTGGCTTCTGTGATGATCTTCATCAGTTGTGTGCTGGCCTATGGTGGGGAGATACTGGGGAAAAAAACAAAATTCACTGGCGATCCTGGGAACGACTTTGTGTTCCTAAGCATGAAGGTGGTTTGGGGTTTAAGAATCTCCATTGGTTCAATTTAGCTATGTTGGCAAAACAGGGATGGCGATTAATCCAAAATTCTAACTCCTTGATCGTCAGTTTGTATAAAGCTATTTACTTCTCAACAGGTGACTTTTTTTCAGCGGAGTTGGGATCACGTCCATCTTTTTCGTGGCGTTAGTATTTTATCAGCTAGGGAAGTATTGACTCAAGGCCTGCGATGGAGAGTTGGTACTGGTGATCAGATTGATATATGGAACCACAAGTGGATTCCAGATTCCTTTCCACGTTGTCCATCATCCCCTCCTCCCAGAGACCGCCCCAAACCTGGTTGCAGAGCTGATAGACCCTATAACTCGTACATGGGATATTCAGAAACTTGAAAGATGTTTCTCCTCAGCGGATGTCGATCTAATCTTATCCATCCCACTGAGCCGACGACCAATTGCTGACAAATTGATTTGGCATTTCCATAAGAAAGGTATTTTTACTACAAAAAGTGCATATTTTGTAGCCAAAGATATTGCCATAGGAACAATATTAGCACCTCCACCACCTGTGGATCCCATGTGTAAATTGTGGAAAGCAATTTGGAATGCAAAAGTTCCAGGTAAGGTGGCTGTTCATACTTGGAGGTCTTGTGCCAATATTCTACCTACTCGAGCAAATTTATTGAGGAAAGGGTATGAAGGAGAGATGGGTTGTCTCATGTGTAACCATATTCTTGAAGATAATATGCATTTGTTTCTTCACTGTCCTTATGCTCAAGAAACATGGTCTACTGCATCCATTCCAAATAATGCAGCTAACCATGTGAACTTGCAAGATTGGTTGTTGACATTGGTAGGTACTGTGACCAAAGATGTGTTTGCAAAGGTGCTTATAATTATGTGGTCCATATGGAAAAATAGAAACACTCAATTATGGGAGAATAAGAGACAAAGACCCAGTGAAGCTGCTTTGCTTAGTTTGGGATGGTTAACAGAATTCACAGCAATCAATACCTCAAGCCTTGGAACTACTGTTGGTAGACAAAAGAAATGGGAAAAACCAAGGCATGGTTGGTATAAATGCAGCTGCGATGGAGCTTTTGTGACTGATATCCATAGAGGAGGAAGTGGAGTTGTAATTCGAGATGAACACGGGCAGTTCCGTGCAGGGGCTGGTAAGGTTCTCGTACAAGTTACTTCTCCTTTCCATGCTGAATTGATAGCTTTATTGGAGGGTCTGAAACTAGCCGAAACTTTGCATATCAGTAAGATTGTTTTTGAGACTGATTGTTTGCTGCTTCAGCAAGCAGTATCGCAACCAGATACAGATCTTTCTACCTTGGGTACCATCATAGCAGAGGTGAAAGAGTTTCTTCACCGGTATGCAGATTTTAGAGTTCTCCATGTACCTCGTGAGGCTAATAGAGTAGCCCATATCCTCGCAAATCATGCTTTGAACTATAGTGAAAGCCAGAGCTGGTTTGTTGTTGCTCCCGAATTTGTAAGGGATGTCATCTTAAGTGATTGTAGTCACTAGCTGTTTAAATGAAATCATTACTTTCAAAAAAAAAAAAAAATACACTTGATGAAACTATTGTATTTGATTTAAGGGCTCGGGTGAATCTCGGGGGAGGTTACAACCTCAACACCCTCTGACAACAATTGACCTATACATTACAAATTGGCTTCCTTTGGTTCCAGGACATATCAATTGGTATGATCAAAACCTTCCAATTCTTACATCTTTAGCTTGCAACTCAACCATTGTAGAAATCATTTATCTTGTCATGCCGGCATCACCCGCTCACTGCCTTTTTTGTGGCCGGTCATTTTCTTTTGTTTATTGAACTCGAACTTCATACAATAGGTTCCTTAAGTATGATTATAGCTATTATTATTTGCTTCTTAATAATATGCTCTGGTGCAAACTATTTACAATTGAGTTATCTGATGTAATGAGTACTCTATGGTTATTCTGATTTTATATGTATAAATAATTGCTTCGTAGTTTGTCTCGTCGAAACTTGGACTATGTCTTTGAATTAGCAGTAAAGGCTAAAGCTTTTTCTAACCAGCTACTTACAACGTTCACCTCCTTCTCCTTCTCTAAAGTTTGAGATACGCAAAATATCATTGAAAAAGTAAAAGACTTGACATTATTTAAGAATTACTTTCGTATTATATTTGCATTTACTTTTCGCTAGTTGAGTTACCTTTCAAGAAGATAAATTCAATTCATCTCGGTCATATTTTTAGTTTAAGCACGTTCTTCGGCTAATTAGTGCCTATGACATTTAACATAAAATTCATTAGAAGAAGTGGCATGATATGTGTCATGCATGCTACAGAAGTCAGAGGTACAGTTGAGGTTTTAGGAACTTATTCGAAGTTATGTATGTGATTGCGTAACAAGTTTGAATGTTGGATTCGAATCTAGAGCATTTAGTTACTCAATTGTTTCAGGCTGCTATTATCCGGATAATAGTTTCTAGAATGCTAAGACCAATGTGCGTTATGTTTTTAAGTTGCAAAGAGCTTTGGTGTGCCAACAAACTTTGTGTATGGTGACTTAATGTCCCTCCTATTATTGGGATGAGTATCAGATACATGTATATTACTTTTGTTTATGTGGAGGCAAAAACTATACTTTCAATTTCTCTAAGTACTAGCAGTCGAAATGATACGCAGATTGACATGACAATGGGAGAGAAAAGTATGTTTACTATCATTAGCTTATTTTTCTGCTTTCTCAAAAGTGCATCTACGTTTCATTCTTCTATCATGGCTAAGCAACGGGTTTGGAAATAAACTTTGGAATGGTAATGCTTAGTTTTGCTAAGTAATGCATGAAATATTTGTCACCATATTTTTTGACCGGTGAGCTTCTAGACATGTGGATATGGAGTCTAATGTTTGTATTTTGTGCAATGTAAGTAGAGACAATTATTCATCTATATTGTGATTATCCTTTGATAAGAGAAGTTTTTATTATAACAAGGAATGTCAGCACTAAATACAAACTTTGATTGAGATCCAAGGCTACTGACTGGGTGCTCAAACATTGATGCATCCATTTTCGGATGTATCACACAAATTATATACAAAAAAAAAACATTAAATGATCAATTAATGAGATTACACAATGACTCCTCCATCATCATTTTATCGATTTAAAATTCGGGTTCAATTCAACACAAGTTTTGACAGATTTTGAAATTTCTGATTTTTATTGTATTATTGAAAATGTAGTAGAAGTATTTTTTGCTTTATTTTCTTTTAAATTTACAATAACAATGTCTTTCTTTTCTATAATTGTGTACGAAGATCTTATAAATCAAAGAGTTGTCATCTATTTCTTTAATTTGGATACGTCTGATAAATCAAAGAGTTGTGATCGATCGATAATGGTTCCATTTAAAATACATAGTTACTAACTGTATATGCTTTTGTTTGTTAAAAATTTATTTTCTATTCGTTAGCACTCAAGAATTTTCGACTATATATAATTTGTCCTATATAACATATTATTGCACGCAAAAGCTCCGAATGTCTTGCCAATCCCTAAGCCATCTAAGTCAAGATTCCGACATGTTTTAACCCAACGAGACACACAAGACTATAAGCTAATATTGATTGTAACAAGCTTCGCAATCTGATGTAAAGATAACAAATTACTTTAACCTTATAGAGTTATAGTCTTATCAACCCTAACATGTAAATCATCAATAAGGGCTTGCTATGTTTTAACATTGTCTCAATCTCTTTGGTTTGATATCATTAAGACGAAGAAGATGAAGATTCACAAAACAATGAAAAAAACATAAGGTCCTTCGCCTAGAAAATCTATGGGCTACACAAACAGTCATAGAGCTAGCTTCATGAAAAAATCTCAATCGTAGAAAACTAAGCTAGCTCCTCTAACAATCTTGATCATTAGATTACACTACACCTTCTCTTTCAAGTTCTCGATCGATCTGAAAACAAAAGAGGAAGATGAAAAAATAGATCAAATGAAATTGAGGAACACTTCAAAAAATGTCGTAGCGGAAAATGACAAAACTACAGCAACCATGTAAAATGACACTTAGTGGAACACTTAGGTGTTATCCCGAATGCGTAAGGCTCAGTTAGGGTTGCTCATTGACACCCACTGCCTCCACATAGACTCTCCTCATAATCCAAACGGGCCAAATTCCCATGTAAGGACACGTTTTTACTTGGTGAGTAGTTTGGGGGACTCCATGAGTGGCCTTATGAGAGGCTAGTCGACAAGGACGAAACCAGAGTTTGGAAGGCATGTTCTCATTCACACGAACGCTCTACATTTAGCACTTCCCATTTGAGGAAGAATGAAATCCCCAACAAAGAAGTTCTCCTTTCTTAAAGACTTGGGAGACTTGTTGGTGGAACCACTACCAAGCGTGTGACATACGCGCCTCCGTACGTGTTTCACCGTCTTCTACAACCCTCGCACTCCCCGACCATACATGTGGATGCACAAATACCGATCTTTGGGCAAATATTCTCCAACTGTTATTAGCACTGCTCTCAAGCCACGCTAAGGCACGCATCGATAAATAGAGCTCTACACCTGACACTTAGTTACGACATGCCTTTTAACTCTTCCCTCTTCTATCAGCTTCTGCGATGGTTTCTAACTTGAGCATCGGAGAGGGAACGACCGGATGTAACCACGTTCGTTCTTTTTTACAGGTCTAACGAACGGAATCTCATTCTGATATTTATAATGGCTCCCTTATACAAATGTGATTCGTTTCTTTTATTCATAGTTTTCAGTTATAGATTCCGTCTATCCTCAATGTTTTCAATTTTAATTTCCATGATTTTGCATGTATTAGGTGGTTTCCATTGTAATTTTGTTTCTTTCTTCTTTTGCATTGTTTTCTCTTTATGGAAGGCAAATAATTTACTTGTAAAACAAGTCGGTATTTTTTCCCATATCGATTTTGATGCATGTAAAAACACTGGCTTGATCAACAAGACAAGAGAACTAGATCCTCAAATTTAAATAGCTTCAACGAAGGATCTCCTTCCCTAAGACCCCAACATCTACTCATCCCCAACCTGCGACGATTTGCAAAGCCTCTTCTGCCTTCTGGTTACTTTTCCGCTCTAGAGCTTTGAATCCCAGTCGGGTTAAACCCATCTCAAAAGCCCAACACGGCCCGCATCTCAATCCGACCCGACCGGGAAAGCTCCCCAAAACCCCTAAACCTTAGGTTTTAGAGCAGCCATGGGTGCTTCCAACTCCATTAACAGACCAGACTCAGCGGCCACCTCTCCCCCAAAGCTGGATTCAATTCCGTCCGACTCCAACTCCAACTCCATTCCCATGTCCGATTCAGCTACCAAAACCCAGCCGGAAGAGCCCCAACCGGTTACAAAACCCTCATCGGAAGCGGCGGCGGAGAAGCCCGATGCGGCCGAACCGGAGATCGGAGAGGAGGAGGAAGAGGAAGAGGAGAAAGGGGAGTGCGGGTTCTGCTTGTTCATGAAAGGCGGCGGGTGCAAAGAGAGCTTCGTGGCGTGGGAGAATTGCATAGAGGAGGCGGAGAAGTCGAACGAGGACATTGCTCAGAAGTGCTTCGACCTCACCTCCGCTCTCCGGGAGTGCATGGTGGCCCACCCAGATTACTACGAGCCCATTCTCCGCGCCGAGAAGGCCGCCGAGGAGGAGGCCATCAAGGAGCTCGACAAGGAGAAAGAGAATGAGGCGCTTATTGAAGTGGGGAATGAAAAGGAGGTGGCGTCAGAGAGCACAAAAGCAGCTTCGTCTGAGGGGAAGCAATAGTCGGAAATATAGTAATGTTGTTATTTATTGTCTTCACATCTAATTGTTAGCGAGCAATCTTGCTGATTGGGAATTTTGGTGTAGTTTTAAGCTGCGGATATAAAATCATCTTTAGTGGGAGCTATTGAGAAACATGGAAATCAAATGTGTGATGCTGATAATAATTTATACAAGCTTAGAATTGTATGATGTTCTGTTTGTGGGTGGTTGCTTGTTAGCTATTTGCTTTGAGTTACCATTAGTTGGCTTGATTGCATTACCACATTGTTTCCTTGCTGATTTGTGTGTCTCTACTTTCTAGGGTGACTCTGTTTCTTTCACTAATTACTTGCAATCAATTAAATAGGTGGAGAAAGCTATTTTACATGAAACTGGACCTAGTAACAGTCCCTGCTGTATACTGATTAGGTTAGCCATTAGATATTACAATGAGAGGATTAGTATGGAGAGTAGTTTGTTTGTGTTTGGTTTGTGTCCAATTTGGGGCAGCACAGAGCTCTTCTTTGAGGGGATTCATAGCTTCAATGAGATAATATGTATCTTTTAGGCAGCAAGAGTTTGGTTCTCTCCTTTTCTCCTTTCCTGTCATATATACATTGTACAGGTTTGGTTCTATTTCTTGCCCAAACAAGTAGTAGATGAGTTTCGAAAATGAAAACATATTTTTGGTTTGGCTCTCTGTTTACAATTTTCTTTGTTATTTATGTTTACTGCTTCTGAGGAATTAGGTCAATATTGTCTTTTTACTACTAAAACAGGATGTAAATTGCATCACATCTGAATAAACCTACTGAATTTACCATTTTCTATTTTGGATGTCCCATTCCTACCTGGAACATAAACAGATATCTGTAACTTATGGCCATTTTCTTGTGCATAAGTTCTGTATCACTAACTGGTTCATACAATATTCTTGCTATTTCTCATAGTCAAGTTTTGGGAATTTAAATGAATAGGCGTTGCCGCCGATGCAGATTCTATAGAAAAGGTTGGGAGAACTGCGTATGATTTCTGAAGGAAGATATTTCTTGCACTTGATATTTGCAACTGGTCTGCTAGTTGTGTAGGTCACGTTATGTGCAGGTGAGCAGTTTAAACCCTTTTGAATGCACAACATTGTATGCACAACATGCAGAACCTGGAGGTTTACCATTGATTTTAGAGCTCCATTTTTTCTGTTCAGGCATGTTTGTCTGACTTTGTTATAACTTATAAGTAGTATGTTACTCTGGCTATTTTTTTTTTTTCTGTTTTGTAATACTACCAAAAAAAAAAAAAAAAAAAAGTTAGTGTATATTAGTCAAAAACTCACCAACCACAAAATCTGGGCAACATCTGGTATTTTAGTCTTGCACTGTGCTACCAACTTCTTTCCTGGTCAGGCCTTGAGACTTTTTATACCGATGTAAATTTACCACTGGTAACCTACAGAATTTGACTGCCTGTTTTACAGCAAGAATCTACTGCTGCCTGGTACAAATGAACTGTAAATCCTCTTGTCAAGCGTAATCTTGTACGAGCATTTCCGTCGTTTACTTGTCCATGGGTTTTTCACTCTCAACCTCGTAGTCTTATTCACCTAGCTTTGGTAATTTTTGCTGTCTAAATTCGGGAGGTGTATAAAGTTCATATTAATATTTAGATGCCTTAATTTTCTACCTGATACAAAAAAAAAAAATTATTTAGATGCCAGAACATTTTTGCAAAACAAGGCATTGACCTTTTCTCTTTGTAATATCTTCATTCTAATTACGCCAACATGGCTTGGTCAACCTTTCAAAGTACCTTCCTCGAATGATCATATAGATTTAATTAAGCAAGAGGATATGTATATATCCGAAGCTGCTATTACACTAAGTTGGTAATCAATATGGAGTTTCAGGGGTTGAGGCAAACAGTGATCATGGCATTTGTGACCTTCTGTTGCCTCAGTGGCCACTTGTGTGCTGATATTGAGAAAACAAATAATGAAACTAATCCCATTGTTGTTGAAGATCAGGTAAAGGTCAATGTCGGAGTGATTCTCGACATGGGATCAAGGGAAGGAAAGATTATTCTCAGCTGTATATCAATGGCCCTCTCTGATTTTTACCATCTGCATGATAACTACAGCACAAGAGTAGTTCTCCACAGTAAGGATTCCAAAGGTGAACCTCTGCCTGCACTGTCAGCTGGTGAGCCATTCATTCTCTATAGCAATTTACTGTATTTCAAGGCCTCTGGAATTTATTCAACTATTTATATTGTTGTGACATTCTAATTAGTTAATTAGTACCACCTATAGAACTGCATGTCTTTCTACATTAGTAGGTGTGAAATGCTAAACATATCTTTAGGTACAAGGTGCTACTGAAGATATATATCTTCCCATTTATGGTTTCTAATCAATCTTTACTTGTTACTCGATTCAGCCATTGGTCTTTTGGAAACCATCAGAGTGGAATCAATAATTGGTGCACAAACAAGAGAGGAGGCAAACCTTTTAGCAGAATTAGGAGAAGCGGCTAAAGTCCCTGTGATGTCTCTTTCTCCTCCTCTGGCTGACAATAAATACCGTTTCTTTGTTGATATCACGCGCAGTGATCAAGCCGCTGAAGTTAGGGGAATCAGTGCCCTTATTGAAGTTTTCAGATGGAGGGATGTTATACTTTTATATGATAATAAAGCATATGAGGAAGATTTCATTCCATCATTAGTCAACTCTTTCCAGGAGATCACACATGGGACTGTTTCATTCAAGAGTTCCAATATTGCTTCCTCCTCATCAAATGAAGAAATCATTGAAGAGCTCCAAAAGCTGACGAGATTGAAGATTAAGGTATTTGTGGTGCATGTGTCACATTTGTTTGCGCCGCGCCTTTTCTTAAATGCTAATAAGTTAGGGATGATGAGTGAAGGGTATGTCTGGATCGTGACTTCGAATAGCATGAACTTATTGCAGTCCATGAATTTATCTGTTATTGAGTCGATGCAAGGAGTGGTTGGTTTCAAGTCTTCTATTCCAGCATCGATGAGCCTTCACAGTCTTGCTTCAAGATTAAGGAGGAAGTTTTACTTGGAGGATCCCAATATGGAAGCGATAAGGGAGTTGAATGCAGAAGCAGTCTGGGCATATGATGCAACTTGGGCTCTAGCAGAAGCTGCTGAAAAAGCAAGGCTTACATATTCTAGCACCAGATCCTCCAAAAATGGAGTTTTGCTTCTTAGTGGGATATTGCAGACTAGATTTAGAGGTTTAAGCAGTGATATTCAGTATCTAAATGGAAAATTGATTCCATCAGAACCATTTGAGATAGTTAATGTTATTGGAAAAGGTGAGATCAAAAGGATTGGTTTTTGGCCTTGCAAAGAAGAAGTAAAATCCGGAAAAGGGTCGCCCCATCAGCAGCTTATTCATAGGAGGAGTAATTTAGTTTCTACAATTGATCTTGAAAGAATCATATGGCCTGGAGGATCCATGAAGGAATTGAGTAGTAGTGAAACAATTAAACTAAGAATTGGTGTTCCAGTGAGATTTGGGTTCAAGGAACTTGTCCGTGTCGAGCATGATCTTGAAACCAATACGACTCATGTCACTGGCTTCTCTATAGATGTATTCAAAGCTGCAATAGAAGCTTTGCCGTATGAAGTGGTTTATGAGTTTATTCCATTTGAGGATGCCAATGGAAATGCTGCTGGGACTTATAATGATCTTGTCTACCAGGTTTATCTCAAGGTACACATATGCTTTATTTAACTTGGTATTACTACATCGTTCATCTGTTAATATGGATTTTTATAGGGCTGGGCACTTAGTACCGGAATCCCGATCCCGTACCGGTTCTATCCCGAAAGTTAGCGGGACGGGACGAGATAGGTTTTGAAAATAGCAATCTTGTCCCGTCCCGTCCCGTTTTAACATTACCATAACGGGACCAGACGGGACGGGACTATCCCGAAAAATCCCGTCCCGTCCCGTAATATTAGAATACTTGATTTTATTCATTTTATACTTGATTTTTTAGGTTGCATGGTGTTACAATGCACTCAACCACACTTAATTTGGTCTAAAATAATACTTTTAATTTCATTCATGCTCTTTTTTTTGCTTGTGTGATTTTGGATATTTTTAGTTGTTGTTTGAGGGTTAATTTTTAATGTGGGATGTTTAGTACTTTTAAAGTGGGATGTAATTTAGCACCTATGCACCTATGTTCTTGTTGATTTTAGTACTTCTAATTTCA
>NC_020497.1:11986470-11997130 GCF_000184155.1 Fragaria vesca subsp. vesca
CGTCCCGTCCCGTCCCGTCCCGTGCCCAGCCCTAGATTTTTAGCATAACTGTGCGATCTAAGCAAGGGGTACAATCCATCGACCAAACTTAACATTGCTAATACTTTTTTCGAAAATACATCGTATATTTGTAGTATGTTACATAACTAATTTCAGTTTACCCGCATCAACTTTAGGTCTATCATCTTGTTAGTCTTTCTTCTTTCAATTTCTTCAAAAACACCCCTCAACTGTGTCCAAACCTCCGTTCTCCATCTAATTTCTCCGTCAAGTGATGACGTGATATTAAGAAAAAAGTCAAATTACCGGAAAAAAAAAAAAAAAAAAAAAACTTTTACTGACCATTTTTCTCACATATCGATACACATCTCTGTTCCTATCACAACCTCCTAACCTTAGTGATTTTGGTGGGATTGAATGCAATTTGTCTATTTTACCCTTTTTATGTGGGCACTAACTTCAAATTTGGTTTACTTCTTAATGCAAGTCATTATATGACGGGGGAATTGGATGAAAAACGGATGTTTTGACACGGCTGATGAAAATTAAAAGTTGAGGGGTGTTTTATGTTTTTGATGAAATTGAAAGAAAACAGACTAACATGATGATCAACCTAAAGTTGACGGGGTAAACTAAAATTAGTCCTATATTATATACGCATACAAAGAAATTTAGATGCTTTATTCAAATCAAGGTTTGATTATCTCTATCCATTACTTCATTGTATAGAAATTTCTAATTTAAAGATCTTTCTTGCCATATGCATATTGGGGGCGTACTTGTGGATAAACACACTAGAACTTCGATGCTGTTGTTGGAGATGTTACGATTACAGAGAACAGATCTCAATATGTTGATTTTACAATACCATATACGGACTTAGGTGTGGGAATGTTGGTACCAAATCAAGATAACTTGTGGATTTTCTTTAAACCACTATCAAAATATCTTTGGATAACAAGTGCAGGCTTCTTCATCCTAACCGGTTTTGTTATCTGGATAATTGAGCATCCTAATAACGAAGACTTCCAAGGCACAGCAGGGAAACAAATTGGGACTGTATTCTGGTTCTCCTTCTCTACTCTTGTGTTCGCATATAGTAAGTGTGTTCTCAGTTATTCCAATTATATCCAAGTCTTCCTGCCAAGTTCCAAGCTAGTGATTGCTCAACTCTATATGTTCATAGATTAAAATCTTGATTGCTCAACTTTATATATGCTAACAAAGAACATGACACGTAACAGTTTCTTGTTCATTCTGCAGCGGAGAAGTTGTCAAATAATTTGGCAAAGTTTGTAGTGATCATATGGGTGTTTGTCGTGCTTATATTGACGTCGACTTACACTGCAACTTTAGCATCAATGATGACTGTCAAACAGATACAGTTAAACTCAAGAGGAAACTCTATAGGTTACCAATCGGGTTCCTTAGGAGTTATATTGAACTTGAATTTCAAAGGCCTTAAGCCATATCGTTCAAGTGAGGAGTATCTTGAAGCTTTATCAAAAGGAACCAAGCATAATGGTGTTTCTGGGATAATTGACGAGGTCCCATACATCAAAATCTTCCTCGCAAACAATTCTGCTGACTACTCGATGATTAAAACCGAGTCTATCACCAATGGTTTTGCCTTTGTGAGTAACCTCTCTTCTACTAGTCACTTGACATATATTAATCCTAGTTTGTCGATGCATTTGATAATATATACTAATAATACTGTGCATATTAAGCTAAATCCAAAACCTTTTAGCAATTTACCTGGCCATACTCATCAGCCTACTAATTTGTTGTCAACTTTTGGCATTTCAGGTTTTCCCTAAAGGTTCGAAATTGGTTCAGGATGTGTCGAGGCAAATCGAACGTCTGAGACAAGAAGAGAAGCTTATAGAGATGGAGAAGACCTGGTTTCTTAGAAAAACAACTCTTATGTCTGATGAGGATATTAAAGATCCCAATACGATTGACCTCCACGACTTTCGCGGTCTATTTCTTATTAGTGGTGCTTCTTTAGCTCTTGCTCTTTTCTTGTTCATAGTTGTATCTGATACATTTAGAAATCTGATTAGAGGACTAGTGCAGCTGATTCGAAGACAACTGCAGCGTTTAAGGGTGTTTGTCTCGAACACAGCATGCAGTAGAACTGAACAGAACTGCTGTATGTCACTTCCAATGCAGCTGTACATATATACTGTCCGTTAGTCACTAATGCAAAATAGAGGTCGCTGCATTTCATAGATTCTGTTGCAGCAGTGCCCTAAAAGCATTGCAAGTAAAACTCTTGGTTAGCTGCAGATAAAGATTATGAAACAGAAACTAGAATGATAACCCACATTCACATTTTCATTTATGAACTAAACAGTAGTTTCTGCATCTATTCAAGTTTTGAATACAAATCCAAGTACAGTTCCTCTAAGCAGTAACATTGGTGGTAGCCACAAATGGCACAATATACATATACAGCAACAATCTAAGAATCAACTGCTGAAATCACTTTTCAACCATTATAGCAAACAGAGAAGCGAAAGATAATGAACAAATTCATTTATCTGCGTCATTTGACAACCGTGTAAACTAAAATTCATGAACTCATGCCAATTTGAGATGATATTGACAACAGTTATACTCTTAATGTTAAACAGCATACCAACGGCAGAAGTCAAAAATTAAGACCTCCAAAATTTCTTCATCAAAAAAAAAAAAAAAAAAAATACTGACCTCCAAAATTTCAAGATAATAACTGCTACTTGAGCTTTCATACTTTTCAACTTCATTTTCCAAATTGGGTACTACTAGTTCAACCACTATGCCCTGGGCAAAGAAAGTATTGCAGTTCTCTTTAATGTAAACCTAGGCATATATCTACATATATCCAAGGTTTGGAACATAGGTTAGTAGTTGCATCTATATTTACATCTTATCTATAAAGTGGAAACAAATTCAGAACTGTGCTACAAAGCTTTCAATCATCTTCACAGCTTGGTTAAAGAAAGAACGGTATTTGCAGAGAAAGGTGACTACAACAATAAAAGATCCTATCCAAATATTCTGAACTTCGCAACTAATATGCTTACATCTATTAATTAGCACAATGATCCAAGTTACTTGTTTCTGACGAACAACGATATTTGGACCAATTCTCTAAACATCTAAAGAAAACAAAGAAACAGCATGCAATTAATGCTTCAGACCAAAAAAAAACATGCAATTAATGCCAAAGTACTTGCTCAATCCAAGTATTAGAATAAAAGCTGTGTTGCCCTAACCAATGGCAGAAAGAACTCCAATTGCATCAAAGCTTCTCTCCATGTTTTACCTCATATGATCACAAGGTTCAAGAAACCCCTAATCCAGACCACATGATCTGGCTCTGCCTCTATCTAGACCAACTAAAAAGGCTATTATGATTAGAAAGGTTATCTGATGGCCAACAATATGAGAAAATAGTTCAAAAAGAGGTATTGTTTTGGATACTAATGGAAAATCAAGATTGAAGTACGACACCGCATTAGATATTAAATCCAAATGTGAACCAACATTTTCAACAAATTAGTTCAAATCGATAAAAAGAGACCGCAATAACAAACAAGAAGCAATTCCAGAAGCTGAAACCATTACCTATGACACGCATGGCAGAAACACTGTCCTGAGTAAATTGCTACTAAGAGACCGATTCAACCTGCAACAACTATTGGACCCTACCCACCACTGCCAGAACCTCCTGAGGATGTGACTGCACAAGAATTTGAGCAAGCACCTCAGCTTGCAAAGATGGAGCAATTTTATTTACATGTAGCCATGTCTGCTCCCACAAGCCATCCTCATCTGAACCACTCTTTTGAACAAGCACTCCCCTTAAATGCATTACAAGCAAGGTGTTCTTAAGTAGCTCAGGTACTTCGTCCTGAAGCTTCTCACTTTTCCTCCCTCCAACTTTCACCTTCATATAGTTCCCCATTCGACTTATAACACCCGGCCATACTTTGCAAAAGGTTGTTAAATGTGATAGGTCAGGAAGTAGCTGCAGAAACACTTTGGACAAGAGCTGCATGGCAAGGATTAAAGTACCTTCCATGTTGCGGTACTCCTTTTGGGAGTGAACCTGTGCAATTTCAAATAAATCATCAAGCACTGTAAAAATCACAAGATCAAAGCACTGCAACCACAGACCATATGGAAGAGGGATCCCATCAACTCCTGTCAAGCAGTTTCGTAACAACAATAAAGCATGGTTCCTAACCACTTCTCTTTGGTCTAAACAAACTTTTCTCAATCCCTGAACAAGCCTCAACCACATTTCCCCAATATCCCGAGACATTTTCACAGCATCCTCCTCATTCATAGATAGCTTAACCTCACGGGCCCATCTTGCTAAACAATCAACAGAACCTGCCATAAGATCTAGTGCGCAGACAGAACGATCTACCTGCCCAACACGAGACTCAGCAAATTCCTTTGATGCATCAACACATAGAATA
Organism: Fragaria vesca subsp. vesca; assembly: GCF_000184155.1. NCBI lineage: Eukaryota > Viridiplantae > Streptophyta > Magnoliopsida > Rosales > Rosaceae > Fragaria > Fragaria vesca. Next base: position 11,990,946 of record NC_020497.1, read on the forward strand.
TAATTGGTGGGCAACAGGTGGGTTCCATCAGACATAATGAAGGACAGTGTGTCAAACCCAGCCTCAGAAGCTTCGGGGCGGGCCGTGATGGAGATCAGGGATGTAATTGTGTGCCACCCTAACTGGGATCTGATGTGAGAGGCGTTTGCTTTCACAAGACGACTGACTTCCAGAGTAATTTGTTCACAGTAGGCATCTGCAACCCGAGCATCAAGCTTTAAGACAAACTGCAGGGACCTCAGCAGTTCATCAGCAAGGTTTTCTTTATAGGGAAGCAGCCGCTGGCATATTCGAAGAAGTCCAAAAACAGCCTTTTCAACCAGGGCACAAGGCATCACGGTTGACTGAACAATGTTTGATATGTGCTCATACACACCCTGCCAAAGAAGCACAATCCTATCCCTATTATTTAGGGTAATAGCAATCAGCAATTCCAAACAGAAAACAGCAGTACCGTCGTCCTCCGGAGAGCTGTTGCCTTTCTGTGGTCGCCCTGTGGCCCCAATCAATGCCCTTGCAAGCTGTAACAAGGAATCAGGCTGCAGAAATTTGCTTTCAGTGAAAATGCCGTCAATGTGGCACTTTTGAATTGTCTGAAGGGTACGTTGATGAGCAGCAAGTTGTTGTTCAGTGGGTTGTGATCTCGGCTCCTCTGTGTCAAGAGATAAGAGCTGACTAAACCTACCCATCAATCCAGAAGATCTCCTAGGAGTACCCATAGTAGCCATCTGAACTGAAGATAGAGCATTTGTTATTGGCTTTCCAGGACCTGCGTCAGCAGAAAACTCGGACTCATCAGCTGCGTTGCTAGCTACACGAGCTGGAAGAAGACCAAGCTTGTTTAATCTTAAGATACAGTCCAGAATATTTCTCCAACCAGTGCGAATATAATCACCATACCTATTGGCAATGGTGAAAACTGTCACAGTTGACATTCTAGCTTTTGTGTCATCACCAAAGGCTAGCACAGGTTCCTCAACTGATGATGGGTTTAACAGAGTTGTGAACTTACAGAGAGACACAACCAGATCATCCAGTACATCTTCAAGATGATGGCAAGCTGAAATCTTTGCTATAGCTAAAAATCCATCAATGCATGTTTGATAAACCTCTTCGTGTTCTGCATGATCAAATACCACAGAGATTGCAGCAATTGTAGGGCCCGAGATTATAGCAAACATATCATGATCTAGGTAAGCTCTAGAATCAGATACAATGAATGGAGCATTCTTCTTGGATTTGTGCATCAAACCAATCCACCGGCATGGGGTCATTTCAGGATAACCAGCACCTTGTTCTGGAGTAGTGCGGATCTCATTCTTGCATATTGAGTGATAAAGCTCTGCCAGAAACTCTCGAGGAAGATCACTGCCTCCATTGATGTGTCTATTATTCCGAATGAAATCCTCCTCTGTCATCTTCTTCTTCACCTGAACATTGTGCTGATCTGTATTAAGCATTATTATTGAATATGATAACAGAAGGGCAGCATCCTTGTTAGCAAGAATTAGAGGTGATTGCTCATAATATCTCTCTGAGAATGCTTCAAGAACCCTTTGTATCTTTTGTGATTCTCCAGGCAAACGAAACGTTTCCAAGAAAAGGCGGAGTGCAGTATCCAAATTCATATCTTGGAAATCAAAGGTACCAGCAAATTTTTGAAGAACCTGAACACAAAACTCGTCATGATTTCCCAAGAAATCCCCCACAAGATTCTTATCTAGCCCAGCTGTATATCTGAAAAAGCAGGCCACACTTTGAGGATCAAGTTTATCAGGCAACAGATGAGTTCCTTGGAGGAACTCCAGCCCTTTCTTCGGGTCATGGTTAAAATGATCAGCTCCAATCGTCAATCTTCTCTTTATATACTTCCTTCGGCGAACAAATGGAACCCAATGATTTGGATCACTGTAGTTGTCACATTTCACCATCCAGAAGGGAGTATACTCCTCCAGATTTACTGGAGTATGCGCAGAACTAACTGATCCATTCCCTACCCTTTCCGCAATTCCCTGAATGACGGCAATAAGACCATCCAAGGCAAGAATGTGAAATGAAGACAGAGGGCAATTAACAGGGAATGCACTCTTTGACAACAAATTAGCAAGTTCTTCAAATAAATTACTGCAAGTTATGTCACAATCCAAGTTAGCATACATCTCCACCATGAAATTTTTCTGCCTGCAGAAGTCAACAAGAGCCTCCACAGCAACCTCCTGCTGTTGATAAGAAGCTCCATACCTACTTTGTGCAAGCCTCAATATCACACAAGAAAAGAAAGCCTCGAGCTGAAGTTTAAGTTCAGTGCGCAGATGGTGATACAAATTAAGAACGATGCTGTAAGCCATTGAAAGAATAAGAGGGCTAGTTGATAGGCCAAATTGCATCAGATTCCGAAACAATTCATCCCGAACCAAATTCAATAACTTGGGGTGATGCTGAATGGACACCCCTCCCAACTCTATAACTGAATTGATTAAAACCAAGGAAAAAAGAGGCACATCTTCGTCAAATGCTATGGTATTAGATCTGGGACCCATTCCCATATGCTCCGAGACATTTAACAACGAACAGAGAAAGTGAAATATTTCCACCATGCAAGGGACTCCATAGGGCTCAGTCATTAGATGTAAATCATACTGAACAGCCTCCTTCCTGCCAAAAGCCCCAATTGTAGTTTCATCGATCCCAGATGCTGCCCGAACAGAGGAATCATTTGAGGCAGGAATTGTGGATAATTGTTGAAGATCATACTCAGAATTTAAGCTTCCATTCTCTAAGTGTCTACTCCCAAAAGCATACTCATTATTAACTCCTGCAACCTGCACAGGAAAGACAGCCACATATTTGTTAAGAAAGGATTAAGATTTGCAATACTTAATATATTGTTTAGCATCCATAACCAACAAGTCACCATGGGATAAGACCTATAAAACTTGTCAATATTAGTACCTCTCGCTTGACAGTATTGTTTCCATTTACCAATGCACTTTCGGTCCTATGAACGTCTGGAAGGTGTGAGAAAATACATCTGACAAGTTCATGCATGGTGTTGCGAGCTATTCTTTGCAATAATTCACCTTTAGTTCCAGCTTGATGAACTATCCGGAAACATGTGTTCACTATAGTGCAAACATGTTGATTACTCAACATAACAGATGCTTTACTCCTCATGCAGGCCAGAAGAACCTGTAGTATCTTCATCAGTACCACTTCTTCTGATGCAGGATCAGTCACCTCAAATCGACAGCTAGTGATGGCGTCAACTAACATGTGCATGGCATCGTCAACATTGACAGTATTCTGATGGATCACATCAACTGTTAAGATATTGTCAACAGATGACAAAGCAACACCAGTGATTGGTGCACCAGTTTCATCCGATCTAATCACATCCAGAAATGGCTGGAGATACACAGCAGATTGATGGTATGCCACTGATGCTGCCATGAAAATATTTGTCTGCGTAGCGCCTTTAACGACTGGATTAAAGAATGTTCAAGCTGATCATCACCTGCCATATACCGTCCTCCCCATCTCACATTCCTCCTCATAACCGCTAAAACAGAACCTATTTCTGAATTAATGATACATGCTATGGTAGATTTATGAGAATTGGTGGCGTTTTCTTCCTCAATCGCCTTGATTCCAGTCTGCAGCTTGACACGCCCCATCTTTGAACAATATGCTATTAACAGAGCCTACTCTTGTTACCAACTTCTATGTAGAGAAGGCAAAGAAGTATAGGCAAGGCATTCCTTCACAGTTGATAGTCTATAGAGGTAGTAATACTGATACCTATCAGCAGACCAGCATATCAAATCAGACTATATTGTATATTTCTTTTCGTGTACATAAACCATCTAGACACACTATAAATGACACAGAAAAATCTATTTTACCTTCCACAAGCAATTTTATGACCAATTTCAACCTAGCATTGTGTCCTAAACCTAAGGATTGTAATCTGAACCACAAATTGAAGTTCCAAGCTCCAAAACTCCTCAATTAACCCTATCTATTTCATGAATTCTGATTCAGATTCCAAATACAACTAGAAACTCAAAATCCAAAGTCTCGTTCTACTACTCACCCGGTACTCCTCCGGATATCGACGCCTGCAGCTCCTCAGAAATTGCGAGCTTCAGGTTCGACCTGTGATCGGGCGTGGACCATGGGATCAATCAGGATCAGAAAGAAGAGACGAGAGCGATGAAATCGAAATGCGAGTTGAGAGAAGAGAAAGTGTACCTGGCGAAATTGAAGCGAGGTCGAATCCCTAGCGCCCGGCCTAGGATCTAGAGGAGGAGGAGGAGGAGGATTCATTTTCCTATAGTTTGTTCATTTTTCCCTCCGTAATTTTGTTTCCAACTAATATTCAATAATTTCTGCATTGTAAAAGTAAAATGAGATGAGAATCGGAATGGTTCACTAAGAGTCCCTTTTTATTTATTTATTTATAGAGGTCAATTACAACCGTAATTATACGTACATAATAGTAATATTTAATACTAATAGCTACGTACATAATGACTAATTGAGTTATTACATCCATTGATCAATAATTTCCTAATTTACTCTCGTTAGTTACTTTTACGAAGACACACTTAAAGTATTTTTTCTTCAATACTCCCGCTTGTGCCAAGTTAAAGTTAAAACGATGCATGGAGTGTTGTCTCATTAAAAACCTTGTCAAGTAACAAAACCCAGTAGGACAAAATAAATCTTGGTATAAGAGAAAATGAGCACAACACACCTATGATAATGTGTGTGTGTGTGTGTTAGACTCCCCCTGAAATCTACACTCCCCCTGATCCTTACATCAATCAAAGGAGCTAGGAACATCTTCGCATTCCTATGTTTCTTACATGTTTTTCAGATATAGCCTTGTGATGTGATATGAGAAATAGGTTTGTATTATTCTCCTCAGACCTTACTTGATTCACTTGAATCTTGATGTTTCTCACAAGGTATCGTCGTGTTCCTAATAGTGAACACATAACCAGTTTGGGAACGACCTATAGATACCTAACATTAGTAAAAACCAACCAAAGCATCGTTTGAGGTTTTGATGTAGGGGATTGCAGTTCCATCTGCATTCCCTTTCGTCTTTCTATAGGGATAGGATGAGCCCAAGTCAATGGTTTAGGTATCAGGATACGTTCATCATACATTCCAATGACACTGCTTTGGCGCTGAGCTAAGTCTAGCACTACCAGAATAAAGGCTTTAGCCGACGAAAATAAAAAAACCAGGCTGACGAATTTTTTTTTCGTCGGCTAAAGTCCACTTTAACCGACGAATTTTTTTTCGTCGGCTAATTTAAAATTTTCGTCGGCTATGGTCAACTTTAGCCGACGAAAGTAATATTTCATCGGCTGAATAATTTTTTTCGTCGGCTATAGTCTGTGAACTTTAGCCGACGAAATTTTTAAAAGTTTAGCCGACGAAATTTTTAAAAGTTTAATCGACGAAATTTTTAAACTTTAGCCGACGAAAAAATATAATTTCGTCGGCTAAAGTGCCTTATATTTGCAGATCTAGACAACAACTCATCTGAGAAAAAAAACTATACGTAGAACCTTCAAACGCAACAAAGTCGTGAAATAAGATATGACCAGAACGGTGAAATACGACTACGGTTGAAAAATCACAGTATTCCGGTAAAGTCTCGGTGCCGATAGTTGACTTACCCTTACTATTCACTATGCTGCAGATTTGGCGTTTGGTGTCTGATTGACTATTGTGATACCTTTCCGGAAGCGTAACGGCCTTACGAGTCAAACTCATCACTAATGCCATGACGTATGGGCCTTTTTGGCCATCCGAGTCCGTTTAGGGCTTCAAAATACAGTTTTCTTATTTCCGATTAGAGTTGACCGTTTCGCCTTAACGTTGTCGGATCCAGTTGAATTTTTTACCATAGACATCTTTCGTCATAATGATCATATCTGACGGTCGAATTTTGGTTTGTGAATTTTAGTCATCGGAATCACAACGTGTCTACTATTTACCGTTATTCGGGTTTATTGGGAGCCCTATCGTCGGAAGGTAAATGTCTCAAAATTTTTATATGGGCAGTTTCGTCTCATCTACGTGAGAGTTTTTTGTGTGGAAGGTTTGACCAAACTACGTAATATAGAGGGAGATATGAGCGTTTTCGTGTGATAAGTGACGATGGATTA
>NC_020497.1:11997860-11999822 GCF_000184155.1 Fragaria vesca subsp. vesca
CGTCGGCTAACTGTGGGACTATAGCCGACGAAAAAAAATTTCGTCGGCTAAAGTCATCACCAACGACATTTTCCCGACGACACTATAGCCGACGAATTAAGATAACAGGCCGACGAAAATTTTTCGTCGGCTAAAGTGCTTGTCCTGGTAGTGTAGCTACAAGTTCTTTGAGAATGCTATATCCGGTCGAGTTCATCGGGCTAAATACAATATTGCGCCTATTGCACTTTAGAGAATGAATTTCGATTTTCATTCCTTCTTCGTCATATTCCTTTGGACGAAATGGGTTATTCCTCTATATCCAAACATCGACCGATCATTGGGAATGCTAACAGTATGCATTTTGTCCATGTAAATCGCCTGAGAATCTTTTGGACACATGCAAACTAGTGGATTAGTATTCCACAAACTCGTTGTTAACCGAGTTTCCCAAGATTAAACTATTCATCTCAATTCGGATTTCATGTAGCTCGTGGTTTCTCTTACTTCATCAAAAAGTACATATTATGTTCCTATCATCAACATAGATAGAAAACTATAATTGCAAATCCGGAACTTGTTTCCTTTATGAGTACATAGGGACATAGTTCATTATTTTGTATCCCTTTCCAACCAAGTGGTCACTTTTATAAAGTGAGAGTTTCAATTCTAATTGCAAACGCACTCTAGGGTTTAAAGTTACTTGAGTTGGGTAGTGGAAGGCCATCATGCACTTTCATAAATATCTCTCAACTAAGATCCCCAAAGAGATATGTAATAACCACATCTATGAACTGCATTTTCATTATGGGAGAACATGTCTCCTTGTAGTCAATCTAGAGCGTTGCGAGAAACCTTGACGCCATACCACAAGGCGAGCCTTGTTCTATAGGATTTCATTCTTCTCATTACGTTTTTTGACAAAGACTTATTTATGTCCTACAGGCTTTACACTTGGTATGGTTAACACTTGGTATGGTTAGCACTACCAAACCAAATACCTGTCTCTTTGTCAGAGAATCTAGCTCTTCCTGGATTGCACTTTTATGTAGGCCAATATGCTCTTTGTTGACATTCTTCAACAGAGCGTGGTTTGATACCTTTGTGCTCTATAATTCCTTAAGCAACAATGTGAATCATCAATGTGTATGTACTTTCATAATTCGTTGAAATTTTATCTTTAGAATCATTTTAAACATCAAAACATCCTCCGGTATTGATTCATAGACATAACTTTACTCAGAGACAATCTCATGAGGGAGATTCACTACATTGATGATTATTGGGTTGTGCCTTACACTCCTTGTTCCTTTAGGCGAGTAGTAATCAAACCAAGTGGCCTCCCCCTCTTCCCTTAGGGAACCACAGCCTCAACCACACCTCCACTAAGTGTGGTTGTATCGCCTCTATCTGTGGCGACGTGCCCCTTATTGAAGACTTTTAATGTTGCAGGCGTTTGCAGCTAGTATGTGTGATCTCGTCACTTTGACAATATCTTTAAATGCATCAGGCATCGAAATTAGTATGTTTTAGATATCAATTATGTGGGAATAGGATGAGACAGAGTGAGGACAACTACAACAATGGTTGGCCAAATTTGTAGGTCATAGAGTGGGAACACTTTGTCTGTGCTCGCAAATGGTTGGCCAGTCATCAAATTTGTAGCTAACAATCTTGGCATGGTAACATTAATTCCTGGCAATCAAGATTACATACTTATTTACATCAATGGTCTAAAAGGCACTAGGCGGGCTGCAACCCATAGCCTAGCGCCTGGACAGCCTAGGCGGAGACTAGGCGATTTACTTTTTTCACATTTAATTAATATATATATAGTATTTAAAAGGAGGTAAATCTCAACCAAAAACAAGGATGTGAGTGCCCATTTCAACTAAAAAAGTGTTTGAGTGCCAAATCCAACTAATCTAAAGAAAATAACTAATATGCCCTACAACAAATATCTAATCCTTCTCTCTCTCTCTC
>NC_020497.1:11999842-12038572 GCF_000184155.1 Fragaria vesca subsp. vesca
ACTACTACTACTACTACTACTACTACTACTACTACTACTACTACTACTACTACTACTACTCTCTCTACTCTCTCTCTCTCTCTCTCTCTCTCTCTCTCTCTCTCTCTCTCTCTCTCTCTCTCTCTCTCTCTCTCTCTCTCTCTCTCGTCCGCCAACGATATCTGGTTGGAAAACTCAGAATCCTTCGTCGATCAGTGGTTGGTCGCCGCTCCGACAAGGTCTGGTTCAAATCTGGCGGAGGTCTGGTAGATCGATGCTGGTTCGTTCGAATCTCCATCTCTCTCCAGAAAGCTTCAATGACAGAAATGGAGGATGGACGGTGGTTTCTAAAGAAGCATGGCGGCGATTTCCATGGCGGCGATTTCCAAGGAAGCACGACGATTTCCATAGAAACTTGGCGCCGGTCTCATAAGTGTTATGGGAACTCAAGATCGGATGGAACGAATCAAGACAGCATCGGTGGCTGAGAACAAGGAAGTCTACAGTGAGGGTGACTTTCGCCTAGTCCACGACCGCCTCGGACGCGCCTGCAACGCCTCGGCGGATCCTTGACTGCCTAGGCGGTCCCTGGGAGGCTGGCTGCCTAACCTGAACAACTGAGCTCCTAGGGGAAAATCCGAGCAACTGAGCTCCTCCTACAACCTGGGCGGCGCCTAGGTGAGGCAAGGCGACGCCTTTTAGAACCTTGATTTACATACAATGTTAATTAATTCGTTGACTTAATACTCATGCATGCATGCCACTTTGACACTAATATATATAGATGCTTGGTTGATGCACTGTCACTTGGATGTTCATATCAACTGGGGTTTGGGCATGGTTTTCTTGGTGGACACTGGAGTTGGGGAGCTGCAAACAATAGAGCCTCCTCCTGGAGATTTGCCTCGGTGTTAGTAAGATCATTGATCATCCTCAATTGAAATTGGGATTCAGGATTTCATTGTTTCGTATCCCTGAATTCAGGTTGTAGTTCGTGCTTTTAATTTGTTCAATGTTCTTTTTGATACTTGTAGCTGTTTCAAGAATACGGTTAAGCGTACTGTAGTTTTAGTCACGCATGTTTGCCATAAAGGCAGCGATAATGAAGATCAGAGTTCTATTATTTCGACTTGAAAATTAGTGTAAACAGTTGCCCTGGTTCGTACACAAATGGTAACCAAATATAAACTCAGCTAGCCAATTGGCTAGGGCAACATATTACTACATACGGTGGCATGTTGCAACCGCTTGGTGTCACTCGCTCAACTACTGTAATACCAAAATTTGATCCTATAAATTTCAAGTATCATTGGAAGAAGATCAGAGAGACTATTAATTACTCATGATCAAGCAATAATCGACATTGTAAGAAACTGAATTTGAAGAAGCAAATAGCTGTCAATCTGTCATTAATTAGTACAACAACAATCTATGCATGATGCTTCAAACAATGTTTGTGTGAAATTAAGAAAATTCACACTTCTTTACCCTTTTAGTACGTTGAATTTCTTTGAAAAAGACAACCGAGAGAGCTGATTAAACACTAGCCCTAATTTAATTAAGATACTAAAAAGAGAAATATAGAGTATGAATTTCGCTTAGAACGAAATGATAGGAATGGAGTGGATATTTCATGCTGCTGCAGCGGCTTATTAGTTTAAGAGACGACGTGGTTTTGGTTGTTGGGGGATTTCGTAGTGATCTTGGAGAATGATAGGAATGGAGAGGGATGACTCCACTGTTATATGGTCATTTTGGGTCGTATGATCTCATTGTGGATGTTGGTGAGTTAGGGTTTAGGGTTTGGTCGAAGAGAGTAATGGAGTTGCTCGTATACGTCAGTCAAGTTTTTAACGAGACTAATGCATTTGTCACTCTCTATTAAGGAAGGCTTGAGTACTGCAGCAACACGAGTCATTTATTAGCCTTGTAAACTCTGAATAAAACAAGAAGGCCGGCATTAAATTCTTAAGGCAAAACCCTAGCAGTCGGCCTCACGAGAGCGAGCACAGCTAGAGCACAGTCGACCGCTCATAATAAGACCTGAACAGACTTGGAAATGTAGCTGTAATACTTGTATATCAATGAATATATATGATTTATGGCAGTCCAACAATTTCAGAAAGTGAAAAACGCGCACAAGCAGCATTTCAAAGATTGAAAACCACATGGCTCAATTATCCTGGAATTACAAACCTCAAAGTATCTTCCAAATCAAAACTTCTAAATCCAGAGAGTTTATTAAAACAAATCCTTGAAGCCAATGAAAACGAAAGCAAAGATCAAAAGACTCAGCAAGCAGCCAGCAAATGAAATTGTCTTTTCCCAAACAAGTCTAGCTTGTTGAGCGCCCAGGAGGTATGCTCACTCTCAGCTCCCACAAGTTGGAACAGCTAGCTCATTTATAGTCTGAGCCAAACCTGCATGGATCGTTCATGAAATCAGAAAGTTCAATCAGTAACAATCCAATTAGAGTAAGACGTCGATCGTAAAGGAATTCAATCAAATAGATTAAAAGGCAAAGAGCGAGGAAATTAAAAGAATTATCAATACCCTGACAATCGGAGAACGTTATGTGAAACCGCCTCACAACTAGGAAAGACCTTCACAACCTGCTTTCAGAATCGAAGGCAACAATCCTACTTTTATTCTCAATTTTGAAAGAAAATCACTGACTCCCTTGTACACACTGCGCTTGTACCACCTTCGAGATTTATTGCTTCCGTATTTTTTAGGGGCCTGTATATCAAAACGTGAAAGTTTAATTCAAAAACAAGTTAGAGCATGAAACAGTATCATATATATGGATCTACCTTATAATTCTTAATTTCTATGGTAACTGACTTGTTGGTACTAGAACAATATAAGAAGAAACTGGCATATATATAAAAAGGATAAAAACTCTGACAATTACCTGCATTGCGTCTATATGATGACAATCCTTATCATCAGGTGGCGCTTCGCACAGCAATTCAAGTAGATCAGGAACTTGATCAACCTCAGACATTCTTTGTTCATGTGAAGGGTCAATTGTCAGAGGAGTAATGCTTGTAGGCAGTGGCTTAGAGAAACCCGTCTGAGACACTTCAATGTTACCGTAACTACCACTGTAATCTATCTCTTGGTTTTGGCGGTCTCGGAACTCAAATAACATAACATCACTACGCACTGACCCATGGGAAGTTTTGACATAGAATTCAACCCTCCCAGCCTTCTTTAGGGGTGTATAACAACGAAGATTTGACATAGACCGATATTCGGCACGAACTTCATCTTCCCCAAATACACAATACCATTGACAACTTTCTCCATGCTGCTGATCGCTATTGATGAAGCTTCCAGTGATCAGAACCTAAGGAATATTACCAAAAATTTAATTATAAAAAAATAAAAATAAAAAAATAAAAAACTTAATCAGCTAGCGGTACGGTTGTTCAATTAGTTCTCCATATTACCATATATATATATAAGGAAACCCTATATATAATACAATGTTCACATGCATACATGTAACAGAATCGATCATATATATATGTAGGTCTGCGAAAAACAGGGTCACATTGGAAGAGGATCACCTTGGTACTGGTGTATGCGTATCCCCAATCTGGTGCGAAATCATCAATGCTACAGATGACAACGTTTGAGCCAGCAGGAGACTCCGGCATAGGGGGTAAAATGATTTCAGTCGGGGCATCAATAGGCGCACCCGTATCTCCTAGCAAAGAGCTCAAATCAGCATACTGTATCATGGAATCCTGTTCTTCATGATTATCACCTGTACGTTTGCCAGTGAATTTGTATGTTATCAAAAGCATATCTAGGTAACTCGATCAACTAATAGTAGTGAGAGCCTAAGAGGCTAAGACCACACAGATTTAAAGAATACAATAGAAGATTCGAAGTTTTACCAAAATGCGAGTCTGATAACTGTTCATGATCAGCTGATAAAATGGAACTTTCAGTATTAGCTTGGTGATTGATCCAAGATCTGGGTCCAGTGTCTTCATTATACAAGTTTTGCTGCTGGTAGTCCACTCCTGTTGTTCCAGAATCATCTGCTAATTTGTGTGTCATCAGAAGTGTGTGTATATATATATATATATATATATATATCTAGGTATCGCAACTAACAGTAGTGACTAGAAGAGGAGAAGTTGAAGGATACGAGAGGACAAGTATATATTACCAAAACTTGCTTGATCAAACTGCTGATCGTCTTGTACTGATGTGATTCCACTTCCGGTATTAGCTTGGTGATTGAGCGTTCCAGAACAGCTAGGTCCAATATCATTACTTTGTGGGATACCAGGATCGGGTTCAGTTCCTAATTCATCTCTTTGTTGGCGATCAAGTTCATCCCAGATTGCATCTTCCTCGTAAGTGGCTGACAAGTGACAAATGGTCATCAAAAGCATCCGTACATACGTAGGTATGTAAGTTAACCAACAGATCCAAGTTAAGGCCACACATAACAAGAGAAAAGGTTTTACTTTTACCTGGTGGTAAAGGTGTGTGATGATCAACCAGCCGATGATGATGAGCCCGACTTGCAATTCCATAATTAGCTAGGTGATTGCTATTCGTCCATGAACTGGATCCAGTTTCATACTCGGTTACTTTCTTCCTCTTCTTATCATGACCATGTCCCTTCCCATACTTGATTGTTGCTTTCGTGGTTGTGCTTCTCCTTCGCTGAGATGGCTGAAACGAACAACAGAGATAATGATGGGTATGAAATTAAACAAAACCCAACTCACATATAGAAGTCTGAATCTAAAGAGCTAATGGCGAAACATGTGAATGAAACTAACAACATAGAATAACGCATACCTGTTCTTCCAGTTCCAGGTAATGGACCACAACTATGTTCGAGTTCGGACCCTTCCCACTGCGCAGGGGAATAAATATATAAGAGCTTGTGTACGTAAAAATAAAAGTAAAAGCAACAGTAAAAATATAATAAATAAACTTACTCCTTCGTCCAATAAAGTCGTCGTTGAAAATTTTCATTTGGTATTCCACAGGCATAGTAACCCTGTATTTCAATATCTTTGTGCTGCTCTTGATGAACAATAATGTTAGTTATACGCATAGAATACTAATCAGTGAATTTTCAAGCTCAAATGTGACGCTAAACAGTAACCTTTTTATGATATTGAAAGAAAATGGTATTCTATAGATTGCAATTTAGATTCTATGGAGCAGGCATCAAGTAATGTAATTTACCTTTCGTGGGTTATGTTTTTCCGTCTTCCATTCATAGCCATCTTGTCTAAAGAAATCCACCACGCTCTTGTCGTAAACAATAATTGATCCATCTATAAGATGATTAATGTAATATTATTAGTTGGATTGCAGATTGATAATAAAGAACCTAAAGTAAAACAAAACGTTATGATTTTTTTCTCCTTTTGCCAAAAATTATATTTTAACTAGGTACTTTAGGTCGGTGGATTATTGTTGTTAAATCTGAAAATAAAAAGAAAAGAGTTGAGAAAAAGTAAAAGAAGATTCAATTTGTCAACACCACCACAAAGTGAGAAGAATATGCTTTACTAAACCACTAATATTATTGGCTGTAGTTGTCATTGTGATCAGTCTAGCTACTTGTTAATGTAGTTTACTAGAAATAAAGTCTAAAACAAAATTCAATAGAAAATTTAAAAATTGAGAACTTTTAATTCATGAACAAAAGGTTAATGTCTGAATCAAAAGAAGAAGAAAAAATGTTATACTCGGAGGTTTATTTGGCGGTGGCCTTGTAGTGTCATAGCTTCGATGGTTGCCAATATGTTCCCAGATTTCAAGCGTAGACAGCGGTCCCGGTACTTCTTGTTTGATTATTTGCGGAGTACCTGCAATCGAAACATTTTCATCAGTTGTGTGGTTAAGTTGAACAATGCCAAACAAATTATGTGAACAAAAAAAAAATAACGTAAAGTTTCCAAGTTACTTTGAAATAAAAAAAATTATAAAACCGAGTCAAAAAAGAAGGCCACGGCTCTCCCTGCTCATCAACCTCCAGCTCTTCCCCTTAAAATCGATCTGTGGCCGGCAGCCACCCAGGAATACGTTACAGACACGCGCCTCCATACTTTCTGAACTTTCTGCCATCGATTAGTGCTTAGTTCGCCGACGGCCGGCCGATCAGAAGGTCTTAATTAAGGGAGGAGTGCTGCAAGTGAAAGTTAAAGACAAAGTCGATATCTTTGACAAAATTAACTATCTTACGTACGTACCCTGGATTTGAACACCACCGGAGCTCTCCCCCATGGCAGCTGTCCGGCCAAGATCCAGGCTTAAACTCGTCAACCAAAATTACAAGTAGTGTCTGAATCGAGGAAATGTATGGAAAATGGAAACTTGTGCATGGTAGTAGATCTGATAGTTATACCACCACACGCGCCCTCTGTGGTGTTTAGGGTTTAGTGTTTAGTGTGATTGTTTTTTTTTGAGAATTAGTGTGAAGTGTTTGGTGTGTGGTGTTTGTGTACACGTAGAGGACGTCGACACAAAAATGGTGCGCGTCCAATAAAGCTGTTCTATTGGCCAGCAATTTATATTTTTCTATTCTTTTTGCTCAATTTCCATTTTCTATCCATTGAGATTCCAGAAGACGTCTGCAAATTGAGAATGAAGTTGGTTGACAATGGTCCTCCATCTTGTTCGACAAAAATAGGTTATGTTGATGACCAAGATTTTTGTAAATTAACGTCAACTGTTGCCACTCTGTAAATATATGAGAAGGTGATAGTTTCGAAAATTCTTACCCCAACTGTAATTTGGTAAATTATATTGCGAAAAGTATTTTTTAAACTAGGAAAATAAAAAAGTGAAAATGTCAAATTGATTTTTTCAGTAATGTCTCACGAACACATTTTCATCACATTTACATTTTCAAAAATGAAATTACAAGTATGAAAACGTTACCAAACGTCACTTAAATGTGTATTCACCAAAAAAAGAAAAAGAAATCATGTGAATTTGGCAATGGAACTCTAAGGACCAACGAGCAATAAAATAAGATCAAATTACACCGGATCTGCCTAACTTTTATTCTCATACAGTCATACTAGAGTATGTGACCGTAAGACTGTTTTGACGCCTTCAAAAATTTATCTACATATATGATATATATCAAGACGTATGTACTAGTCCACCCTATAAACCACCGTATATGAATGAGAGTATACAATTAACCACACTCACTCTACACCCCACCCTCCACACTCCACACTCCACACTAACCCTGTCGTGATATCATTAGCAGATCCTGGCCTCCTCTATAAATGAGATTACAAATGCACTCATTTGATGATCCAAACAGAGACTGAAACGAGAGGAAAAGCTTGTCATCGAGAAAGGAGGAGAGAGCAAAGCAAAGACAGAAAAAGCGAAGAGAATACACAACATGCCTACCGTTGGGATTGATGAAGAACGTCAACCAATGTAAGTAGCTTCATTCTCGTTAATCATATATTGATCTTTTCGCCAATGATCAAACACGCACGAACACAAATTTTAACCTACGATTTGGAACAAAGCAAGTTCACACGTTTCCCCCATTTCCAAAGCCAACCTCATTGGAAGAGCACAATCAAATAAATCACTATGATGTACCAGCTCCGATGTATTTTTAGTATGAATTTGTCTTAGTCTTGTGTTCAGGAACTGTTCTTTCTTCTTTCTTATTCTTTTTCGAGAGCATCTTCAGTACACGGCGTATATTTTCACATACATACATGGATGATCAGGATTAGAAAAAATAATATAGAAATATGATAGTTAAATATATGAATTATTATGAACGGTTAAGATTGTGTCATGTAAATACACGTCGTGCATACAATAATTTCCATTCTTTTTCTTGTTTTTTTTATTTTTTTTTATTTTAATGATAGACGGAACTAAACAATGGATTAATTAGAAGGCACCAAGCCCAGCATTGCTAACCCACACCCAAACATGGGCCGGTCCAATACATTTAATACACATAAGCTCATCATACACATAAATGGGCAGAAAACATCTAAGCCCAAATCTAACATATATCTTTTGTATGCAACAGAAGGGAACTACACGAGTATATCTTCATGCCCCTGATAGGCATCCTAGGCTTGCTCCTCCAAGTGAAACACGCAGCTGAGAGTGCTTCTCTGTTTGTAACAGAACATGTTACTATGCTGACATTCATTGTCGTCTTCATTGTTTACTTTGGGCTGTTGACTGTTAAGCTATTCTCCCGACCTACCCGTAACTCCAACATGGCCAAATTCATGACAAACATTACACTCCTGTCCGGAAGTCTTGCCTCAATTTTACTATTGAAGATACTCGTTCCAGCTTATGGGTGGTTAGCTCTCTTCTTCTGGATGATTTATCTTATCAGGGATGTTGTAACCAAGAAGTCATATTGGAGGGCTCTCGTTCATGTCTTCCGAAAAGTTAGAGTGCTGATTTGTGGCTCATCAGCGGCGGAGAGTAATGTCGACGTGCAACCCCCACCGGTGCCGGAAGTCGTGGTACCAATACAAGATGCAAGACAAAGAACAATGGAGGAGCCTAACGAGCCTCGTCCTACACCACTGCCCGATGCCGTTAGCCAGCCAGCAGGATTGCCTGTATAAGGTGCTCCAACTGCAAATTAAGGAGCTAGCTAGCTAGATGTACGTCCTAAAAGCTAATGGGGAGCAAGCTTCCTGTTTGACATTTGAAGACTTGATACTATATATGTTTCTATCATGTTTTAGTCTGCTCTTTGTACCATTAATTTCTTTTCCAGTTTTCAAATGTACTAGTCTGGAATCCCGCACGATGCTGCAGTTTTCTTTTCTTTCTGAATTTCATACGTAATATAGTAACAATTATAGTTCAAGAAATGTAACAGTTATAATTCAAGAAATGATTTTCCAAGTGATGATGAAATAATGAACTGTGATTGTCTTTAAATGTCTTAGATGGATGTAACGGACTTATTCTTAACTTGATCTGTAAATGATTTTAAAGTGCTAATTTTACACGAGATGCACCACGACGCATTCATGTACATTACAATTAAAGCTACAAAAAGCAGTTATACCCAACAAAGCGAATTTTTTGCAGTCATTCGGTGCATGCAAGCTTACACCAAATAATAGTCTAATACCATCATACTAACATGCAAATTAGCCTGCATGTTAGTATCATATAATTGGACAAAATAAAATCTGCATAAACTAAAACCAGAGGGTTGATGTCTAGCTGCTACAAAGAGAGAAGCCTGCGCACATCATACCTCTTTCCTTAATATAATTGTTACATATTTCCTATTTTGTAACTCTTCGACGTATTTTATGTTGGGAATTTATTCTTATCGTCCAAGAAGCCTCATGAAATCGACACTACTGTCCATCTATATACGCTTCCGGTCGTAGCAGAAGCTCTGTATGTTGTAGGATCCGAGGCGGGTCGATACGGTATATATGCCTGGACGAGGGATCAGACTTGGCTGACTCTAGCTAGCCGGGCCTGGTTGGGGAAAATGGGATCCAAGGCATCAATGTACGTGGTGATCGAAGGGACAATAGTGGTGCTAACGGGTGTTCCAGCCGCTAAAATACTATACGGTTCAGCTCTATCTGATGTCAAACTCTAATATTGCATGTTTGATTTGTTTCCTATATATAAAGCATCCCCTAGCTATCACTCTGTCACTCACTAATCCAGTCCCAACTCAATATCCAAACTAAACTATCTCAAGCAATGGCATAGAGATACAACGGAGCTCGATCAGTAGTATTTTCCTCCTCAGCCTTTGCCTCCTCTTTGCTTCATCAGCAATGTCGACCTTGGCCGATCCCAAAGCTCACCACCATGAATTTTTGCTGTAAGTTCTTTCTCTTACATAGATCATTGTGTTCATACATTAGATACAAATCTCACCCTTGAAAATGACTATGTTTGTTGTAGTGTAAGCTAGGCAAATTAAGATCACCAGCATATATGCATGGCTAAATTAATATATATAGCTTGTGCCCTAGCTAGTTATATATCTTGCCCTAGCTTAACAAGCATTTGCCTTCATAAAACGAATCCTCTCATCATTTACACACATAAAGGAGATAACAGAAGGCCATGAGGTAGTGTGGCAGTGAAGATATGATCTTAATTCCCAGAGTACATGCATATAATGTTAAAATAACTAAATAAGTGATGCATTAATGCATTAATGTATTTTGTCTCTTGTTAGAATTATAACCATTCGCCATACATTATTGATTATATTTAGTCGCTAACTAACTTACTTTGACTTCCCGATCTCGTTTTAGGGATCTCGTTGCTTGTTCCCATATATTTGGTATATGTGACTGGCTAAGTGATTCATATTTTACTACAAGGACTTCCTCGAGTTATATTATCATTATGTTTTTTTTAGGGAAATTGATGTTACTTCTGTGGGCGGAATAGTCCATTCATTAATATGATCTTACAAGATTAAGGTAGAAGGTCACAAGTGATTCTCATTTACATCCACTACTCGATTGACTATACGAATAGTCAAATAATCAATCTAAGGGATTACAAAAAAAAAAACAAAAACGGTGTCCAAAAAGGTGGACAATCAACAAAAAAAAACCAAAAGACAACGTCCAAAAAAGCGGACAAATCCAAATAACTTATTCATAAACATGACTCTAATGCATTGCATCTCTCATGACAAGCTTGGAGCCTAAAAACCCATGCCATATGATGCACCCCTCCACACATCATAGTCGTTCTGTTATTATAGAATTTCTGTTAGATATTATGGGTTGGTCGAGCTAATCAAATCTTTCGTTTTAGATGCCAGATGACCTAATCTACTCATCATCCATCTGAATTTCCTTTCAGAAGAGCAACTAATTTTTTTTTGGTCAAGGTTGGTCCATATATACAATGAACTTGGATAAGTACTCTGCACCCAATTACCATCCAACTCTACTTATCTAACCGACTAGTTTATCATTTCGATCGTGACCATTTTATGTTGTGGACTATATATCAACGCCAAGTTAATGTTTATTGCTTAAATCAGGATGTTAAGTTGATGATTGTTTTGTTTTTAGTTCTTTGGCAAAACAAATTTTATTTAAGTGGAGTAAAAGTTCCTCTAGATGACCAAATATCAGAAGCTCTAGAGATGAATATCAATGACACATTATTTACATTTCTAAAAGAAAAAAGACCTTCAATATATACGTAACTTCCTTTGTTTTCACTAGCACAAGAAGTGAGATTATAAGTTAGGACTTAATTAGGAAATTAATACTTCACTACGATGGAGGTAGTTAATCGAATTGGTATACAATTTTTAAGAGTGAGATTCTCATTGATCCTTCACTTATTTTCGATGTTCATTGATCAATAAAGGTATCAAGAATTATAATTTACAAACATGAATAATGTGTCTGACCAATGTTGTTAATTGTGTGTACAAATAACGGTCATATTCGAGGAGATCGATCTTAATGAATTCCGCTAATTAAACCAGAGGGAAGACTTGTAATTAAAGCAAGCCTTCATTATCATATAAATAATTCATGTTAATTGGTTATATAGGCCAGTGGGTACAACCGTGCAACAACTCCTATAGGTTGAACTAAGTTCATCAATCAAAACGTAATCTGCATGCCAACCTCAAACAACAAACCTATTAATTGTTTCCTAGCTATATATATATATATATATATATATATATATATATATATATATATATATATATATATAAAGCATCCCATATCTATCACCTTGTCACTCACTAATCCAGTTACATCTCAATATCCAAACTAAAGCTAGCTCAAGCAAAGCATAGAGATACAATGGAGGCACCTAGTAGCATTCTCCTCCTAGGCCTTTGCCTCCTCTTTGCTTCTTCAGCAATGTCGACCTTGGCCGAACCCAAAGCTCACCACCATGAATTTGTTGTAAGTTCAATCTCTTACGTAGCATTTTGTTTTTCTTCATATACATTAGATACAGATATTAACTTAATTATCTGCATGCTCATCAATGGAACTACTATAGATCCAAGCAACACCAGCGAAAAGGCTGTGCAAAACCCACAACAGCATCACAGTGAATGGACAGTTCCCTGGACCAACCTTGGAAGTAAACAATGGCGACACTCTTGTCGTCAAAGTCACAAACAAAGCTCGATACAACGTCACCATTCACTGGTAACAATTCTACTACACAACATAAGATAGTTGCATATATAACTTTCATTACATATATATCAGTGTTATTTACGTACGTATATATACATGCATACATTTCAGGCATGGCATTCGGCAAATGAGAACTGGATGGGCGGATGGTCCCGAGTTTGTTACTCAATGTCCTATTAGACCAGGAGGGAGCTACACCTACCGGTTTACAGTGCAGGGCCAAGAAGGCACTCTGTGGTGGCACGCACACAGCTCATGGCTTAGAGCCACCGTGTATGGAGCTCTTATTATTCATCCCAAACAAGGAGACTCATATCCATTCCCTAAACCAAATCGTCAAGAAACCCTTCTTCTCGGTGAGTGGTGGGACGCTAACCCTATTGACGTGGTCAGGCAGGCAACTCGCACCGGAGCAGCTCCCAATATTTCCGACGCATACACCATCAATGGCCAACCTGGTGATCTTTACAATTGCTCCAAGAAAGGTTTGGTTCTTACTTCTTACTCCCCCATTCAATATATTCTGAAATACTTATATTGTTAGCTATCTTAACCTAATTGAGTAATCAAACTTATAACACAATAAGGTTTGTATCAGCTTTTGCGAATTTTATATCTAATTATCTGTGGTGTGATCATTTTACGCATGCAGGAACTGTCGTAGTTCCCATAGACTCCGGTGAGACCAACCTTTTGAGAGTGGTAAATGCCGCCCTCAACCAACCTCTTTTCTTTTCCGTCGCCAACCATAAACTGACTGTGGTTGGTGCTGATGCTTCCTACACCAAGCCTTTCACCACCAAAGTTCTCATGCTTGGACCTGGCCAGACCACCGATGTTTTAATCTCTGGAGACCAGCAGCCATCTCTATACTACATGGCAGCGCATGCTTATTTCAGTGCACAAAACGCTCCATTTGACAACACCACCACCACAGCCATTCTTGAATACAAGTCCGTCCGTTGCAATAACACTACTAGCTGCAAAAAGAGTAAACCCATAATGCCACAGCTGCCAGCTTTCAATGACACAAACACTGCAGATGTCTTCACTAGGAGCTTCAGAAGCCCTAGAAAAGTTGAGGTCCCTACAGAAATCGACGAGAACCTCTTCTTCACAATAGGACTTGGACTCAACAAATGCCCTAAGCACTTTCGATCTAGAAGATGCCAAGGCCCCAATGGCACACGCTTCTCTGCTAGCATGAACAATGTCTCATTTGTACTGCCAAACAACATGTCAATTCTTCAAGCTTACCAGCAAAACATTCCTGGAGTTTATACTAGTGATTTTCCAGCCAACCCGCCAAAGAAATTCGATTACACTGGGAATATCAGCCGCTCCCTTTGGCAGCCCAGTTTTGGAACAAAGGGATACAAGTTGAGGTATGGGTCTAAAGTGCAGGTGGTGTTACAAGACACAAGTATTGTCACACCCGAGAACCATCCAGTTCATCTCCACGGATACGATTTCTACATTCTTGCTCAGGGTTTTGGAAACTTCAATGCCAAGACTGATACTAAGAAGTTTAACCTTGTTGATCCACCTCTGAGGAACACTGTGTCGGTGCCTGCAAATGGTTGGGCAGTCATCAGATTTGTAGCTGACAATCCAGGTAACATACTTCCTACCAATCAGGGTTACATACTTATTTACATATTTTGGTTCGGTATTACATACATTTGTTAATGAATACATATTACAATGACTTAATACTCCTGCCTGCCAATTTGACGTTTATATATATAGGTGCTTGGTTGATGCACTGTCACTTGGATGTTCATATCAACTGGGGTTTGGGCATGGTTTTCTTGGTGGACAATGGAGTTGGGCAGCTGCAAACAATAGAGCCTCCTCCTGCAGATTTGCCTCGGTGTTAGTATATATGATCATCGATCATCAAAAGCGCGCGATTCAGGATTTCATTGTTTTGTATCCCTGAATTCAGGGCGTAGTTAGTGCTTTTTGTTCAATGTCATTTTTGATATCTCTGTAGCTCTTTTAAGAAGATGGTTGCAGATCTGTAATACATTACTTTGCATCTTAGAAATTTTGGATGATAAGTATTCAATTTTCTTCACTCATGTCTTTTCAGGATAAATAGCTAAAATCTGATTCGTCTAAGCGTATTGAAGCTGAAATTCTAGGTGAGCACAAGAAAAAAGAGAGAGAAAAAGCAAAGCAAGGGAAACAACCCTTCTTTATCAAGAAATGTATTGTTCTCTGTCTCTCTCTGTCTCTCTCTCCCTTTCTCTCTTGCTCTCCTTCTCTCTCGTGCTTTTGGTCAATACCGCAGATGCATGAAAAACAAAATGTTTCAGAGATATCAACTTTAGAATCATCATATGAGGAGCTACACTGTTAATAAAATAACTCCAACCTAATCATTTGAAGCCTAAGTGGAGCACCAGACTGGCTATTTCTAAATTTGTATGTCAGAATCAAGAGTGGAGACTATGAAGCAAGACTTAAATATTGCTACGGCTCTCTCTCTCTCTCTCAAGAGATGGTATACAAGAACACAGTTCTACTCCCAATATTTTCGCAGTGCAATGCATGATAATGCACCGGTAGTGATGCCAAAGATTCATCACATGTTAGCTGGGTAAGTGGTGCTATCGATTAGTTGTTTCTAGTTTTCTAGTAGTGTTTCCTTATAACTATCAAGTTGCATAATAGTGTTCACATGATCACTAAAATCATGGTCAATTACCGTTGGATGTAAATTTAAGGGTAAAAAACAAAATAACTTAACTTTAAAATAATACTTCACACTCTTGGATTTACATCCAATGGTAATTGACCATGATTTTCTTAGTCACTAGGTGACCATGTGAACACCACTGATTAAGTTGCATTAATGTGAAGGGTTGTATAATATATTCTTTCACCTTATGTAAGAAAGCAGATATGATCACGTACTTACTAATGATTCATATTTTCTTGATAGCTGCTGATATCTGAAAGAAGAGACTTATTGAAAAGTATAAAAATCTCAAGGTACCTAATATGTCCAAAATATTCCTTTGGGAGGGTTCTGATTTGGTCCTTTTGGTTTTGGAAACTAGTATAATCCTAACCTTTTCATGTGATCAGGGATCTGGCAAACTTGATAACTTCATGGAGCAAAGGCGAAAGAAGAATGCTTCAAAGGACCACAGATACATGCCGTACCGTAGACCTGACAACGTTGGGTAGCCAACTTAATGGTCTCACTTGGATGCATTGAAGCAACATCACTTCACTCTCATCTTAGGATTTATAGGTATTTATGCGTTGTTTCCTTGAGCTGTAGTCTGATTGAGAATTTTGTTGAATACCAAAACAAAATCTACTATGAGACTTAGATGGTGTGGATATTATTTGGTCATTTTACCTCAAAGTATGTGGAATAGATTTGCTTTAGTAATACAAAAGAATTAACTAATAAGAATAATTATCTCAAAAATGTGGGTGCGATATCATCAAATCAAATATTTATTAATCACCAAGCACTTATTAATTGGTACGGCTAAAATAGCCTCACAATTTAACCTTGCAAAAGATTTTTGATTGTAGTATAAAGAAGCAAGGATCGTTCATTGCCAGAAATTGAGGGTATTTAATTTCACACATAAAAACAATGTCACAAAAGTGTCTACTGTTCCTGACGAACAGCAGACTAAAATATAATTAACTACCTAACCTACACTACTTAGAAAATTATGAAAATTTATAAAACTAAACTAGACACACAGAAGAGCACGCACACAAAATTTTAGAGGATTAGGAGTTTGTTTACTAAACTAAATAAATCACGAAATTCAAAAGACAGAAGAATAAGAAAACAGTTTTGATTTGTAGTTTGAGAAATATGATAGAGAAGAGGTTAGGGATTTAGGAAATTCACCACCGAATATGTTTCAAAACAAAGTCCACACAACCAAGATTCCAATTACCAAGTTATGAAAAGGTTCAATCAAGAATAAACCGTGAACGTACTACGTAAATTCTTATTACTTCCCTTAACTACTTATGCAAGATGAACGCACCATTACTAAGCCTTTAGAATAACCAATCAAGGTATAGACGCTATCATATCAATAAATTATTCTAAGCATTAAGATCAATGGAAGTGATTGAACAAGTATGCAAAACTAGTGTGGAACGCCTACCTAGCATGCAAGTCTCTCTATTTGGTTTCACCTATTGTCCTATAGGTTTTACTACTTTCAATTAAGCCATATTAACCGTTTAGGAGATTAAACAACCTAATTCTAGCCCCACTTACAAGTTCATAATGTTCTATGTATGCATCCATGAACATAAACAAGCAAGAGTTCTCTATAAATCAAAACCAAACAGACAATCCAACTAAGTAATTACGAAATCAAGGTTGTGAAACAAGGTTTATTGCATAATTCGGGGCTTCAAACCTCCACCCCTAACTAAGATAAACTAGCCACACATCATTGTAGAAATCACACAGAGAAAATAAATCATATTCGAAAGTTAAAGATTACAAAGGGAAGAAGAAAACTGTGAATGGAAGGAGTTGACGATGATCTTGGCGACTTCCCCTTGATGGATTCTTGTGCGATGCAGCAACGTGAAGGCTCTCTTGCAGTCTGACGGCTTAGAGTCGTTCTGGTATTAGGGTTATGCCTTAAGTAGTCTCCAAGTCTTCAAAGCTTCCTTTTCAGACTATGATTCCTTCTTTGACTAGAATCAATGTTTGGGCCATCTTTTGAATGTCTTCCACATATAATTTGGACTTGACTTTTGGGCAAATTATATTAATGATGTCACTCTTCAAAATCGTGCAAAAAAAACCCCCAAGAAAGCTTCTTAGAATCCAGCCCAAACACTGCCTCGAACTTGACTGCTGCACAGCTTTCCCGCAACTACTGATTTTCTATCCAACTTTGGAGCTTCGTAACTCCCAGATGACATCATCGATTTGGATGATTCTTGAGTCCAAATTGATCTACAAATGCTCCTCTACAAATCTGGGCAGTCATCTTGGTGAAACAGTTCTCAGAACCGCATGAAAATAAGCCTTGAAAACCGGAGAAAATAAGCAGAAACCATTTTTCAGCTTTTTGTGTTTGCAGTTTCTGTTTTGGTGAAGTGGCTCCATCGCCTTTCCTTGATATTTTTGACCATGTGAGTGATCAAACTCCATCCTTGACATCTCTACTTCGTATTGGAAGCCTTTCTTGCATCACTTGAGCACATATTTGCATTATCTTGCTCCACGAAGTACCTAAGAAGATAACAAAGTTAAAACGATCTTTTTAAAGGAAAATAGCTAAGTTAAATGCAAAGGTTAAACTATAAAATTATCGCATTTTACGCTCCTATCATTAATCACTCTACACTGATTTGAAAATGAAACTGAATTGCCTTTTATTTTCTGTACATTTAATAACTATCAGATGCTTGATATTTGTTATAGGAAGCGTGTGTACTGTAGTGTGGTTAACTTGGAATTACACTTGGAATTGCAAGTCTAATACTGCTATTTGGTGGCAGATTTCTTTCTTCTCAAATCCAATCATAAAAATGTAGCCTGAGATCCATCTGAACCGTTTGTTCGATTAACACTTCGATTAGTCGAACAATCACAACGTGGCAGGCTACTTTCTGCACCGCATCCCACATTACCTAGGGAGGGAATCCTATTGTGATGTGTTTTAACAAATGAGTTTTGGGGTGGAATTCCAAGAAAAATATCTTCTTGCATAGAGATGTTAGTCTACACGAAAAAGGAGCAGGAGACTATCGTGTTGTTATTGGGATGTAAATCTGCACATAAATATTTTCTCTTACTTTTTCTCTGCAAGATTGGACTCCTGCTCTGCTCCTCACTCTTTTGTTTATGTGAAGTTTTGCATAACATTCAGAAAAAAAAATGACCATGACAACCAAAACATTCAACCTTAGAAATTTGAGTAGTAGTCATATCTGGACCTGCTTCCACTGCCGTCTTGTTAACTTCTGCCTACCCTTTCTCTCCATGTACCTCGACCTTTTAGAGTTCACCATTGGTTGCAACCGATAAAGCAGCTTGCTCCTTTAGTACTTGGGTTGAGCTTTTGCTCATGGACAAGCAACAAATTGCATGGAATAGAAAATTATTTACGTCAAGGTCCTACAATTTCTTCTCTCCAGTAGCGGCTTCTATGATCACCGTTCTACTAAGACTCAAATACTCTTTGGACCTCAAAAAACTCTCCATCAACAATTCAGCGTGACCATCGGAGCTAGCTACTATAGGCTGCAAGTTTGCCAGAACAAGTCACAACGTACTCACAAAGCATCTCAGACTCTGATTTCAACAAACAAACTTGAAGACGCAAAGACTTCTGAATTGAAGTTCAAACTTCATTCAATTTGAGAATAAAAGAACCGATAAATTTAAATAGAAAAGCATGAAACAAACTGAGCCGGTATAGTTGCCGCTAGCTCCACGACCCAACACACGTACTCCTCCGCTATTGGAGTACTCCTAGAGTTGTTATACATATATATACACACACACACACACACACATATACAGCCCTTCTCAGCTGTGGACGTCCGCACCAATGGTTTTGGTGCGGACGTCTGCAGCTGAGAAAAATCATATATATATATATAACAATAAAAGTCAATAATAATGTTTCTTAATTATTAAAATCATTTCAGTTTTTGTCTATACCGATTCATTTCAAAGATTTGTATATTAACTGTTCGGAGTAATGAATTGAGAATGAATGTATTATATAAATATGTGTAAATATATACAAGGCCTTTCCACTAAGGGATCCTTTTTTTTTGACATACATGAGGGATACGGTATTGCACCAACTTTTTGATTGAATTTTTGCATTTTCACCGTTTAGTGTTTTCATAATGCTAACGTGCATATTGTAAATACTCGAAGTGTTTTAGTTAGAAAACATTATTTTTGCACCATTTTCCCTTTACTAGTCAATCAAGTACCACAAACAGTGTTTGGAGCGAATCAAGCAGCTTAAAACCTAGAAAGGTTATGCTAATAGCTCAGTCCTGAAATGAAAAGAATATTGCACAAAATAAGTGTGAAGTTTACTGAGGCTCACACATAATGACTATTAAGGACAAATTTATTTTATGTTACTTGATCGATGTTGATGATCGAGTTCAATTGAGTCACTATGGTAATGTTTTAAAAAACGCGTTTTGAGGCTCGTTTAAGGCTTAAAAAGAAAATAACTTGCGCATGACTTTTAAAAAAAAAATAAATAAATAAATAAATAAAAAAAAACTAGAAACGACGTCGTATGGCTGTTGAAAGAGGGATTAGGTCCTCGATCCTCTTACCAAATATTGTCGATTAGAAGTTGCTCACTCTTGGCCTGCCTCCCCTAGTTGATCCCCTTTCCAAAATTTTCGTTCTTCTTCTCAGCATCAACATCAAGCAAGCCAGAAAGGCTGAGAAAGGTGAGGTTGTTTGATTTGGGGATATTGGTCCTCTTCTTGTTCATGTCTGTGATTTCTACTTTGCTTTTCCCCGAAAGATTTGGTTTTTCATTTTTGGGTACTGGTGTAATCATGTAAATGAGAAAGCTGGATATGGGTTTCGTTTATTATGATCGATTCTCTTATGTTACTGGGTTTACAGAAACATGGACTATACCCACTTGTTAAAAGTAGTATTATTCGTTTTAGTTTGGCCAAGATTATGACTTTGCTTGTTTTTATTTCTGGGTTTTATGAACTGTAATCGACATTTTGGTTGGTATATGAGTATATTCAAGTTTATATGTAGTGAACCATGTGTTGCTTTCATATTTATGTTTATATGCGTTTTATGGTCGTGAGGCTTGAAGCTCTCACAAAAACGCCTCGCCATAGCGTTTTAAAACATTGGTCACTGGTACTTTTCAGGGGAGTGTAGTTCACTATGACAAAAATGGTCTTCTTGTTTTCCGCTCTTCTTACATGTCGTTTCACTGTAGTTGCATTCCTTTCGATCCTTCAAAACTTTGTTTCTTGAACTTTTTGTCTTTTTTTTTGTCATAACAGGAAGGGTGCCCTTGTGTTTGTTCTTTTTATAATTATAGTGGACTTTGCTGCGATAGACTTTCTGCTAGTAGGCAATCATGGGGTCAGCTTGTTGTGTTGCTGCAAGGGAGAGATCTCACCCAAATAGAACTAGAAATGAAACATTGCGCAGGAATGCTTTATATTCACCATCATGGAGTTTCCGATATGATAATCGTAGGCGGGTTGCTGGTGAAATTGAGACTCCATATCGTTCTCGTGGAACTAGTAGGAATGCTAGCATGGAGTTTAAAGGGGCATTGAGTTCTGAAAGAGGCAATTTTTCTGATTTGGGAAGTCCACTAGAGAATTTTGGTACACCTATATCCCAAAAGTCCCCTGTTCATGGTGGAATTTGTGCAAGTCTGAGGACTCCTTCTTCAGGTGAACTTTTTCTTTTCAATATCATATTAACTTTTATAATCTGAATGTTTTCATTATGAAATTCATAAATTATAAATCATGGAAGAAAACAATTTGTGCTGTATAGTTTACAAAAGATTGAGGTGTGAGCACATGCACTGGGCTCTTAGTTCTGGGTTATGAAATTTCACGTTAGAAATATCCTCTCTATTAGAACATTAGATGTGAATTGGTAGGACTTTCTGATAGCAGTAAATGGCTGATCTGAAAGGAGTTTGTAAACCTTCCGTCTTAGACCTAGTGTCAAACTTATAAAACTGCGTACAATAGTGGATACATGCAAACTTTTGGGTACTTTTTCTTGATTGGTTACTTCTACACAGACGAAACTCCAATCCAATTTTTATTCATAACTTGAAGTTCCAACAAAATATTAGAAATGGGTGTGTCAAAATGAGATCCATTATATTTATGGAAAATAAGCAGTTGTAGGTCTATGCAGAGTTATTTATCACAATAATGCTTTGCCCTCTTCTCTGTGCGGAATACCATGATGGTGCTTTAAAATATGAGGTTTGGAATAAAGAGACCTTGCCAATTTTTGTTGTGAAGTCAGAATGACATATTGTCTTTAGAAAAAGAAGTTCCAAATGCGGATTCACTTCCGGAAGAATACAAACTGTTGTTTCGTTGATGTTTGACTTGACTAGTAGGTTACCATTGAAGTCTTGTGGCCACACAACATATAAGTTAAACACGGTCATTGTTAGCCTGTATTTTCTTGCTTTGCAATTACGTGCTGAATGGAAATTGATAATTTTAATAAGATTTGATCAGGTGTTAGGATGCTTATAAGCGATTCTTACATGGCCACACCTAGACCACATATCAGGGTTACTTCTATTTTAAGTTGTGCCGGGTGTTGTGGAAACATTAATTTGTTGTGCCCATGTTTCTGATTTACTGAGATGGGTATGTGCTTTGTGCAGATCTATCCATGATGAGCAATTATTCTCCAGATGTGAGTTTGACCAAATCAAAATTGCAGTTGTTATGCTCACCTTTTACCCTTGTCATTAGATTAACCCTCTTTTCTATTGTAATTTCAGGTTAAACATTTGGCAGAATCACCGGGAATTGGAGATTCATCTGCACTAAATCCTTCCCCTACAACTATTTCGTTCCCAACTACAGAACCTTCTCCTGCCCCCAGCTATCCGCTTCTCTACAACTCAACCCCATCAAGACGAGCCCGTCGTTCACCAGGACATCAGTTACTAAGACAGATTTCTGACAGTCGAATATTGGGTTTGAAATCTCCAAACAACAACTCAATATCTGAAGGAAGACAATCTTTTGTGCTCTCTACTTGCAGCAATGACTTGGCAACTGGATCCCAAGCTGGGTCATCTGATGGTTGGTCTATGCGCACCTTCTCTGAGCTTGTGGCTTCTTCTCAAAGGGAAAGATGGTCTTTTGACAGTGAGCACTTTGGTTCTATCCATGGAAAGCTAAGTGGCTGTAGCAGCAGGTTCTCATGTTCGCCTTCCATAGATATGCAGTCTTGTGGAGTCTGCTCAAAGCTCCTAACTGAGAGAACTTCATGGAGCATACAGAAAATTGTTGCCAGCAGTGAAATCTCTGTGGCGGCTGTGTTGGTTTGTGGACATGTTTACCATGCTGAGTGCTTGGAGACTATGACACTGGAGACTGATAGGTACGACCCGGTTTGCCCAATTTGTATGGTTGGAGAGAAGCAAGTCTGGAAGATGTCACGAAAAGTGATGAGGTCCGAATCAGAGATAAAGGCAAGAAACCACAAGATATCCAAAAATAGAGTTGTTGATAGCTTCCTGGAGGGTGAATATGATGTTTTTGATCATCAGAACACTGATAGAAAAGGAAAAGTTTTAGCCAAGTTAGAACCCAGTTCTAGTACAAGGAATTCCTTTACAAAGCCTTTCTTGAAACGGCACTTTTCTCTTGGATCCAAGTGGAGTAGGTCAATTTCTGAAAATGATTCCGCTAGGAAGAAGGGGTTTTGGGCCAGGTATCGTAAAGATTGAGTGCCCCTCACTCCCAGCTTGTAAGAAATAGATGCAACTCATGCAAGCAGCTGTTTAATTATAGATGTTACACCAGCACTTTAGGATTGTTCTTCTGGAAAATGTATACTAGCTTAAGCAATAAGTCAAGTATCGCCCCAAATTTCCTGTTCACCCCTTTTCCCGATTTTAATGTCTTATGGTCATGTATTCACTGGCTCAGGAATTGGCGGTTTCGTCATGTCAGAAATGGTCAGAGAGAGAGAGAGAGAGAGAGAGAGGATTCATTCCCTTTCCCCGTTAGGAAACGCACCCTAACTAGTTTTGGTAAACTGATCATAGATCCAACTCATTCAAGGAATAAATCTAAACGCTTAGTACCAACTGAATTTAAATAGAACTGGAGGATGATATGAAAGCACGGCAAAGCCTTAAGCGGGAATAATTTGTTAGTTTGGCCGTTTGGGCATTTACCTTAAGTGGGAATGAGATTTTTATTCAACCTATCGAGTTTTTTTTTTCTTTTATTCAGATAGTACACCTATATTGGGGAGATACTGCTTTTACCTCGTAATGTCATACAACTATCCTCTATTACGATAACTTGAATAAGATCAGGTGTGAAGTCTATTCTGAAACTCATCTAACAAAGACTTACTAACCTCAGTACTTAAACAAAAAAAAAAAAAAAAAAAAAAGGTAAGAAGCTAAGCTAAGCTAAGCTATGTGCTACTCACTGCCAAACCACTTGCTTCACATTAGTCATGTCTAAGCAACAAAAGATAAAATGCTTGCATATAATACCTGTAGTCATCACAAATCGCAGCAATTTTAAAAGTGATTCTTCTCACAACACAGCTATGTCAAATTGGGCTTTTATACAGTTGTGTTTGTGTTATTGAACTACTTACAAGTCTATGTCAGCACTTCGTGTGGTTTAATATCATTATATCGTTTAAGAGTTAGAGAATTCTTTTTCTCCTGACTTCAGATGGCAGAATACTTAAATAAGAAATCAGGTCTCTCAACCCGCATATATTCATCTGGGAAGCTTCAATGCCATGTTTAATTTCACCGGTTCTTGGTAAGTTGATGCAGCAGCAACCAAATCCCTTGCTATGGTTGGATATTTTATCGTGCTTTTCCTTAGTCTTGGAATCCTGCAGCCTTGGCAAGGTAAGCAAAAATCATGCATGAAATGAATGAAATTAGAACTTCCTCTAATCAAGGCTAACTTTGATCCTTTTAAACCAACACATATCAATGTCTGCCTATATCATGCCCTCTTGGCTTGCTTTGACTTTCTGATTAGAGCTTTGACTTCATCCTTTAAGCAGAGGACCAGTCTTTTTTTTTTGGTCAACTCTGAATCTCATTGTCTCGGTCAATTTCATACGGATGCACATATGGAGTGCATGAAGCAAAAAATGGAGTGCCCACAACAATTGATCCCCGAAGCAAAAAATGGAGTGCCCACAACAATTGATCCCCATATGAGCACATTAAACGCGTCTATAGCCATTCTTACAGTCAAAACTCAAAAGCTACCTTTTAGAACAAAGAACAAGAATCACTTAAAATTTCAGTCTTCGAAACCAAAGCCACCCTCAAAACCAAACCAAAACAAAAACACCCCCCAATACTTAATAGCACTTTCTTGTTCTTGTTCTTGTTCTTCTTCTACTTCTTACTTTCTCTTTGGGGCATTAAAGACAGAGACCCTTTTGTTCCTATGGCAACAAGAAGCTCGAACTCAGAAGCTTTGACGACCACTCTGTCTAACTCAATCCAAGCTCTGGGTCGAGGCTTTGATGTGACTTCGGATATTAGGCTTCTGTATTGCAAAGGAGCACCTGGGTCAAGGCTTGTCAATTTGGATGAGACTGGGGCTAAAGATCTTGCTGTTTCTGATGGGCTTGTGGTGCCAAATGTGCCTGCAATTATTGACTGCTCACATGGGAAGAGAACCATTGAGAGAGTTCCTGTCTGTACCTTCCATGAGGTGATTGCTGATCCAGTTTTGGTTCATGGGTTATGACTTTTTTGTTATAAAGTTTCTAACTTTAATTTTTGGTACAGTAAAGTTTGCAACTTTGGATTGTTCTAGATGTGTTTGGATTCTGTGATTGTATGTTGGTTTATTTTTCTTTGATGGTCAAGCGGGCTTGTGGCTATGCTTGAATTTTTGGTCTTCGCGTTGGTTTACCATCCAAATTGTGATTATGCTTATTGTTTTTCATTTGTTTCTATGCTGTGTTTATTTGAGTTCCATCAACATGTAGGTCTATTGAGCTTTACCAGGATTCTTCTGGCTGCTTATGTCAGTTATGAAGCTTTGGTTCAGTATTGGGTTTGCTAGGATTTAAGATTATGTACTAAAAGTTGGCATCTCTGTTTGTTTTCTATTTTCTAATGTAATAGTGAAGTACGATCTGTTTTTGCTGGGATTTTGTGGTCTATTGGGTTGGTTTGCAATTTATGTGTTTGTGCTCTGTTTGGGTTTCTAGGATCTTTACCACTGTTACTTTGGGTAGTTTAGCATATATGTTGTCGAATTCATACGGTTGTGTTTGTGTCATTGAACTGCTTATAAGTCTATGTCAGCACTTCCTGTGGTTTAATATCATTGTATCGTTTAAGAGTTAGGGAAGTCTTTTTCTCCTGACTTCAAATGGTTTCATTTGAAAGTGCAGATGGCAGAATACTTTAATAAGAAATCAGGTCTCTCAACCTGCATTCCCCTGGGAAGCTTCAATGCCATGTTTAATTTCACCGGTTCTTGGCAAGTTGATGCAGCAGCAACCAAATCCCTTGCTATGGTTGGATACTTTATTCCCCTATATAAAGTTAACTTAGAAACAGAAAATCTGGTTTTGCATGATGAAATCAAGCGTGCTGTTCCATACTCTTGGGATCCTGCAGCCTTGGCAAGGTAAGCAAATGTATATGTAGATATATCAATATATGGTATATGACTATATTCATTGTACCTTAAAGCTGACAGATATCTGTCCATCTATTTAACAGAGTTCTAATCCTTTCCGTAAAACACTTATTAATAGATATTTACATAATCACATTTAAAGAACAATGTGATTTGGCAGTGCCTTTTCAGTGATCACTTGGTGTAACAACTCTTGCATTTCATAATTTTTTTTTTCCATTCTTATTTTGTTCATAAGGTGATAATATAAACTTAAAGAGCTTAATGATGACAAATTGTTGATTAACGTATGCATATATAAATAGCAAAGTACTTGATCTTAAATAACTTCGTGCAGATATGTGTACTTAAAAGGATACTACAAACCATTATTTAAACATGACTTAATACTAACTAGTATCTTATTGGTATGTTGGGTAGTTCTCGTATTTATAAATTTTATTCAAATATCTCGGAAATGGTGTCCCATTAGTTCATACTGAAGAGATTAAAATGCTCCAAACTAGATGAATTCAGTCTGGAAAGAACTACTTCGACACACTATTTGTGTTGTTGTTGTCTTATTCGATTTATGTACTTTTTAATTCTCCAGCTGACATGTTTTCTTAATATTCAGTTTCATTGAGAACTACGGTACACATATAGTCACATCCGCAACAATTGGTGGGAGAGATGTGGTCTATATCAGGCAGCACCAGTCATCTCCCTTACCATTATCAGACATTCAGAATTATGTGAAAGACATTGGTGATGATAGGTTTCTGGACTCAAAAGGCCAGTCAATTGCTGGCCCTTTAAAATACAAGGACAAGGTTAGTGTCATATGCATTTCCTGTGTGTGTGCAAGTGTGTGTGGTCTTACTATGGAGATTTTACTTTTAGCTTCCACTGTTTTAACTTCAACTGTCATGGAACTTGAGACATGTCAAAGAAAATGTCACTTTTCCCAGTTAAAGTTACTGTTCATTGTTCTTACCATTTAGATCTTGTCTCTTTCTTCAGGATGTTACGGTCATCTTCAGAAGAAGGGGAGGTGATGATCTTGAGCAGAGTCATTCCAAGTGGGCAGAGACAGTACAATTAGCACCAGATGTGATCAATATGACATTTACATCTATTGTTTCTCTTCTTGAAGGAGTGCCTGGAATAAAGCACTTGAGCCGTGCAATTGAGTTATATCTAGAGTGTAAGCCCCGATCTTAGAGTTCCTTTTTTTTTTCTTTCTTTTCCCCCAATCCCTGGTTCACTTTTCTTTCTGATGCAAATGTGATTTTTTTATCCAATGGGCTTTAGCATATGTATTCCAAACCTTCATGTCAATTTTTATTTGAATAGTTACATGACCCCCAAGTAGATACGTACATAATTCTACCAACAACAAAAAAAAAAACTCCAAGACTTCATATAGACCTAATCACCATTTTCCATTTTTTGGAAAGAAAAAAATATTAAATCAATTTTAGCCCAAAAATGTGTTCTGTGGTATATTTTGATGAAAAGAAATTTCTTGGTACATTATAGTATTTGGCTGTCATAGAAAGAGAAAAGAGGCTAGGGGAATGAAGTCAATGTCCTTGTAATTTTTGTTTGTAGCACTAGCCAGGAGCAGTGATATGCAGTGAAGCAGTGATGTAGAAGATTACTAGTTTGAAGTAAACTTTTGTGCCTTTTGAACCTTGTAGTTAAAAAGACTTTGGCAAATTTGTAATACACTTTTGTGCCTTTTAAACCTGGTATTGCTCACTAAGTACTTGTTATTTCTAACTTTTGTTACACAAGTATCTTGCATCTTATACCTTGTTGCCCCTTGGCACCTACAGAATCTTTGGAATTGAAAAAGCCACAATGTTGCTGTGAGATTAATCCTTATCATATACCAGGCTAATCGTGGACTATCTACAAGCTCACAGTATCACATTATAAAATAATGGTCTTGATTTGTATTTCCATCTTTCTTTTTGTTGTTGGGTAAAGATTTTTCACTTTTTGGTCACCCTCCTAATTTGCTGTTGTTTTCGAAATAGTGAAAAACCAGATAGGAAACGAAGTGTCTCTGAAATCCCATTTTCATGGGTTTTAGGAATAGTATCTCTCATGGTCTTTCTACAAGTGTGTAGCTCCATTTTCACTGTGCTTAATTTTTGTGTTTGCGATTATTCCTAAACCAAAATCCATTTGGTCCACTTTCACTGCTTTTAACATTTATCTTTGTAATATTTTTCACCAGACAAGCCACCAATTGAAGATTTGCAGTATTTCTTGGACTTTCAAATTGCTCAAGTTTGGGCCCCAGAGCAAAATAATCTGCAGAGGAAAGAACCTGTCTGTTCTACCCTTCAGTTCAGCTTGATGGGTCCCAAGCTTTATATCAGTCCGGATCAGGTAATTTTCTCGGTTCTTATTAGTCCTTTAATTAACTGTTCCTATCAAATTATTCCATTAGACTGTTTCATTCCTTCAATATTTCTGTTAAGAATTTAAGATTATTCTATTTCTAGTATCTCTTAGCCTATAGTAACTCACATTCACTATATCTTTCTTTTTGTCCAACAGTAATATCACTACCCATGCTGAAAACTTGTTGATTCTGCAGGTAACAGTTGGCCGTAAGCCTGTCACAGGGCTCAGGCTTAACCTAGAGGGCAGCAAGCTGAACCGACTTGCTATACATTTGCAGCATCTAGTGTCCCTTCCCAAGATTCTTCAACCCCACTGGGATGCACATATGGCCATAGGTGCACCTAGATGGCAAGGTCCAGAGGAGCAAGACAGTCGTTGGTTTGAGCCAATCAAGTGGAAGAACTTCTCCCACGTAAGCACTGCACCAATAGAGCACGTAGAGACTTCTATTGGTGACCTCTCTGGTGTTCACATTGTGACGGGCGCTCAGCTTGGCGTTTGGGATTTTGGCGCCAAGAATGTTTTGCACCTCAAACTCCTCTTTTCAAAAGTACCAGGCTGCACAATCCGACGGTCTGTGTGGGATCACAGTCCCGCCACTCCTTCCGCACAGAGGCCTGATGGTTCTTCTTCGTCACATTCAAATAACAGAAACTCTGAGGACAAAAAGGACAAACTAGCAAAGTTAGTAGACTTGACAGAAATGTCAAAGGGGCCGCAAGATATTCCTGGACATTGGTTAGTCACAGGAGCTAAGCTTGGAGTGGACAAGGGAAAGATTGTACTGCGTGTAAAATACTCCTTGCTAAACTACTGATCCACAGGCCCTTTCTAAAGGTAAATTGTAGGCTTTTTACACTAAAAACTCAGGCAATCCCTGAGTTCTTTCCTGTACATTTTGTCTCTTGTCATCTTCAATTGATGCTCACCTCATCATTTATCTGCGGGCTTTTCTTTTAGAATTGGTTGAGATTTTTTCTTTCTTTAATCAGACGACAATTTGATATGTTGTTGAAGATGTTCAATTATATATAAACCCTTCCCCAGTGACATCAATGCTTATGTATGTTCAGTGATCATATAAACTAAACTTTGTTTGATGATGCTCTGCTTCCTTCTTTCATGTCTGTTTCAATAGTTTGAATGCATATACCAAGTTACAACTTGGACAAAGACTGAAGGAACATTTTGGCAGCTACTCTGATATATTAATCTCATCAACTTGTTAGAATCCAATTTGACTTTTTGATTAGCTTCAATGAGACGAAGGTAACTTCAGCTTGATGATAAAAACTATGTACTTGTAGTAAAGCTTTTTGCTTGTGAAGTGAGACAAAAGTAACTACAGTTGAGTGATGAGTACTTTGCACTTGTCTCCTAATCAAAGCCAAAGAGAATAGAGAATCTGTCACTTTCACTCAACCGGAACTGGACGTTGGATTAGTTCCACCAGAAGCTAAAACATATTTTAAGCCGTCTGGAAACTTCAGTATATGATAATATGCTTACACATGCAACTCTAAATCCCACAATCGATAACGCGATCGAAATTTTATAGAAAGATCATACAGTCCTGTACAAAATTTTCTTAACCTGCAGGATTTGGGAAGTTCTTCATAGCTCCAGTTGCAACTGGGGAAGGCAGACGGAGACTCGATCATTCACTCTTACGTATGACATTTGATTTTAGTACGACAGTGTTGGATTTTGAGGTAGTTTGTCAGCTTTCTGTTTTAATATTCTCGTTTCCAGAATAACAAATTAACAACAGAGAAGTCCTTTTTCATGTTGAGCTAAGCTCTATCATACATGACATTTGCATTAACAAACTAGTAGGGTATGTGACTACGTGAAACTATGTTGCTGACTTGCTGTGATCCTGATCTGTAAACAACTGCTGCAAAAAGCGACTGGTAACTTGGTAGCGTCCAAAAGCAAAGGTTCTCTAAGAGCAAAGACAGGCTTGGTGTTCAGATGCTTTTGGAACTGGGTGAATGCAGACTCTTCTTGTAATTTTTCCGTTGTAACTGTTTGCATCCGTTTTTGGTAAATCGGCCTTTGAAATCTTGGCCGATAGATAAGAAAAATTTGATTCTTTATTAGCAATATCTCAATAGAATTTCATAATAAAATTCTATTAGATATTAACTTTTAGATAAGAAATTTAAAAGGAAGGAAATAAACGGCGAGTTCTCTAATTGCCATTTGCCGATACATAATCGATGAAGGAAATATCGGCGATTTCTCATAATTGCTGATATATAATGGAGGAATGAAATATCGGCGATTTCTCTTAACTGCCGATATAAATTGAGGAAAGAAATAACCGAGATGTAATTGCGTTTGAAGGCATTGATGACAATATTTCATGATAAAAAAACAATCGATTCTAACGGTGCCTCAAGAAAAAAGTATATATGGTGCGATTAAAGAAATGAGCAATATGGAGCATAATCTTGATTTCGGTCATTAAGACCGAAATTCAAATATTTAATTGTATTCTCTTTCCTTTATTGTGCGTTTGTAATTGTATATATTCGACCCTCAACCTCATTGTAAAAGGTCCCCGACCAACACAACTCAACTCTATACAAATTCATACAAACACCGAATTCTCTACAATATCAATCTTTTCATTCATGTTCTAGCCTAGTTTTCTTCTTCTTCTCATCACTTTCTTTACCTTCTGCACTTTATCGCTTTCTTTACATTCTGCACTTTATCGCTTTCTTTACATTCAGCACTTTACTTTCATGCAATTTCTTTTCCGCGTCTTTAAATTCATGCACTTTAATTTTTCGCAATTACTTCATGCAATTTATGTTTCATGCAATTTAATTTTTGCCTAGATTCTTGTTCTTTTACTTCTCGCACTTTAGTTTTCCCAAATCTATATCAGAAAACAAAAGAAAATAGAGCCATTATTGGTGAAAACGCCGAAAGTCCTTGCAACAAAGGCAAGAGAACCTAAAGGCCGAGACGATTCCTTCATTGGCCTATAATTGCTTGGAAGAAGTCATATCAGGTGCAAAATTAATCAAAACCTTGCTTGGCCAACATTCCGCGAGTTGGCACGCCCGCGAAAATCAGAAGGACGATTGCTCTCATCAAGAACTAGATAAAGTGCTCGTGGTTTTGGAATACACTCAGTCACTCGACTACGGACCTTCGAATCAATTAGTCTATTCTTCTGCACAATTTTGTTGCATGATTGTATATAGCTAGCTTTTGTTTTTCCTGTGTGGACAGGACATTAT
Organism: Fragaria vesca subsp. vesca; assembly: GCF_000184155.1. Lineage (NCBI taxonomy): Eukaryota > Viridiplantae > Streptophyta > Magnoliopsida > Rosales > Rosaceae > Fragaria > Fragaria vesca. The sequence continues at coordinate 12,031,065 of NC_020497.1, forward strand.
ATATGAACCCTATGTACCTAGATGTAGGAAATGTTGCAATTTGATAGTGTGAACTTGCAGCTGGTACGCAAAGGAGTTGCCATCAGTCAACCAAGACACTAGTGTACGCATTCGATGGTGAAGTGAAGTCCAGGAAAAATAATGGTCTCCACTCCGATACGTCGGCAGTTCACACTTGGGTCACTGTATTGATGATGTGGGTTCAGAAGCTGCAAATTCCTTCTTCCGTCTCTGTAATGCCCAGATAGTTTACGAGGAAAACGACTCAACCTAGTTGCCGGTGAATAGTTTATTAACGTGTCTCTCTATCTCCCATATGATTATTGGTTTAAGGGGGGTGTATTGGATTCAACTAGGTTGATTATCCGTCTCTGTAAGCTTGCATTCAACTCGATGTTGAATGTTTGGAATTTGACACATTCAAGAAAAATATAGATTGAATTGTCAAGTTTTTGTTTTTGACTAGCTAGTCCATATATAATAACCCAGAAACAAAAGGTTAACTATATACGTGTTCCCTTGTAGTCTTATCACTCTTATGAAAGCAGCCATTTGTTTTTTGAAATCCCTAATAAGAGTGTTGTTTAGTATTGCTTTACTTGTTTCAATCTTGGTGTGAAATCCAGTTTGTTTGATTTTTACAGTTATATTATTTAGGGAAGCAAATCACCTGTTCCGATTTTACCCAGTGCCAACCCTATGCCGCGAATAGTGTGTTGCCACCTGTATTTATACTGACAGCGACTTAACGCTGTTAAGTCATATTACTCGTAATTTAAGAAAAAAAAAAAAGTTCATACGCTGTCTGTCTCTTTACTTTCTTTCTGACAAAAGAATTCACGGTTTCAACAACAATCTAATTTGGTATAAGTGGAGGCAAAAGAGATGGTTCAAACCCGGACCATAGAGGATAACAGATTTTTTCTTTATATACCTAGATACCAATGATTCGATGTGTCATTCAAGAACCCACAAAACCTACAGACCTGATATCTTTCTTATAACCAGTAAATTGAAAATCCATTACTTGCAATATCAGATGCAAAGGATTACCCCCACCCAAACTTAATCCAATCTCAACCAATGTAGAATCCCCGTCGCCGGATTTGGTGTTTGATCTGATGAGGACTCCGAATTGAAGATTGATGTTGCAATCGGCCATGGCGGAGGAAAGGAGAAAAAGAAGAAGAAGAAGAAAGAAGAAATGGAACACTTGATCTGATGGTGGTTAGAATATTAAAGATATGGAACTGCTTCTTCTTTCTTCTGGGCTCAACCATGGGGAAGAAAAAAGAAATTTAAAAGATTTTATTATCTGTTTTTTAGTAATAGTTAACAGACGTAAATAGGGTGTCAAATTAGTGATGATGTGGCGATCTCTTATTGGTGGCACAGGGTTGGCATTGAGAAAATAGGAACAAGTGATTTACTTCCATTATTTAGGTGACTAGTCTTTTTAAGTAACGCTTTCAAATGGCGTGGTGTTTAGTGTTAAGAGAGTAATTTGTAATCTTATATTTTCAAGATTAGCATTAAATGTGTCTGTCATAACTAGAGTCCTCTACAATTCTCAATGTCTTGGAATTTTACGGACTCTAACGTTGTGTTTTGATAAAATAATTTCAATTTTTATTGAAATTTCAAAATCATGGGACTTACAATTCATGAATTTAAATTTCATTAATTGAAAATTCCGTTGTTTGGATTTAATGATGTAGAATTTTAAAATGACAATAATTTGTATTTAGACTAACCTCAATTAAGAGAATTGACAAATGACACCTATTTTTGTGAAGAATTCAAGTCGATTATTTTCCCGTGGAAATTACTAATTTCACGGGATAAGAATCCAAATGGGGGAAACATTCATAAGAAATTGAGAATTCCTTATTTTTGATTAAATTCCAGGGAATTCATCCGCATTCAAACACACCGTTTATTCTCCTCTCCTAGTTTAAATGCGAAAATTCTTCTACGCCTCAAGGTGCGATCTGGTAATCCACATCGCATTATCATGTATATATACTAATACCGTTAACAAAATTGAAACAAAAAAAAATAGTCTTAAGTGTTCTAACACATGAGGTGAGAAACCGAGGTCGAAGAATATATACTTTTATTATGGGCGTTTAATTTGATTGGATCAAAAATGAAAATAAAAGGAAGGAATTTAGGGTCTCTAGTCTTCATTCGATCTTCGGATACGGCAATTTCAGGATTTATACACTAATGGTGCAAGTCCACCTTGGTGCGTAGATCGAATCCACTCCGGTTTAAATGTTTGTCTGCAGCTTTGTGATGTACTAAGCATAGTTGGCAGGAGCAGCAGCTCTGCTTATCTTCCATTGTAATCCTCCCTATTTTAGAAAATCTAAAGCTGCAAATTTCCTTCTCAAAACCAGCCTCTAGCCTACTGCACTTCTGCTAAACCCAACATTCAGACAGTACAGTTGCTTCCTTGAGTGTTCTCACAGGACTTTCTTGCCTTTGTCTCTTTGTATATAGCATCTGTTCAAAGTCTGAAACTAGCTAGCATACACAATTCTAGGCTATAACCACGTACACACAACACATAGTTTGCCGAGTAGGTTCATGCTAAACTGCTCAATAACGATATAGGTTAGTTTTTCAGCAGGTAATATGGCTCAAATATTTGGAATTTCACTCTGCATATTATTTTGCTTCCCGGTTCTCTTGTGTTCTGAAGTTGATAAAAAAGAGCATTACAACAGTCCTAGTGTTGTGGACAAGGTTGACGTTGGTGTGATTCTTGAAATGGGATCAAGGGAAGCAAAACTTCTTCTCAGCTGCATTTCAATGGCACTGTCTGATTTCTACAATCTGCACAACGACTACAGCACAAGAGTTGTTCTCCACAGTAGCGATTCACATGGAAAAGCTCTACATTCTCTATCAGCTGGTAAGCCATTCTTGATTAAGACTGGGGCTCTAAATGCATTTCCTTCAACAACCCTTTTTAGACTTATATTGGTGTGTGGTTAACTGGTTGTCATGAAATTTCTTGTATTTATGCCTATTTTCTTAAACTTTTGATAGTAGTTTTCAGTCTTTTAGTTAACAAGGTAAAGGTAAAACACAGGGAGAAGAAGAAGCTCAAATGAAAATTTCTATTATTTGCAAGTTATGATTTCAGTGAACCATTATGACATATATCTGTTTATGGATGTATTCTAAGTTCCTTCATATCTATCGCCACTTTCTCATTGTTTTCTTGTAATTAAACCACCAAAAACCTTGTACGATAGTTCCAAATGGTTTCCAAAAGCAAGGGAAATGGGAAAACAGCTCATATTGTATATTATTATCCTTGAATAATTATGAGTATATAGTTGCAGTCTTTGTACTTGTTTTTTCATTTTATTATGTGTGTATAGAATCAATTGTTAGCTCTAACAAATTCCTAGTCATTTTACCCTCCCCTTGCTACCCAATGCAGCTCTTAGTCTGTTGGATAACATCAAAGTGGAAGCAATAATTAGTGCAGAACCAAGAATGCAAGCAGACCTATTGGAAGAATTGGGAGTTGAAGTCCCAGTATTGTCTCTGTCTCAACCTATTCTATCTCCTCCTCTGACTCATAGATATCCCTTCTTCATTGAGATCACACAGGATGAAACTTCTCAGGTTATGGGAATTGCTTCCCTTATTGAAATGTACAAATGGAAGGATGTTATCATTTTATATGAGAGCACAAAATATGCATGCAACATCATTTCATCTTTTACTAGTTCCTTTCAGGAGAAAAATATCTATGTTTCCTATAAGAGTTCCATATCTGCCTCGTCAACAAATCAACAAATCCTTGAGGAGCTCCAGAAGCTCATGACATTGAAGACTAGGGTAATTGTGGTGCATATGTCCCATGTGCTCATGCCTCGATTATTCTTAAATGCAAAAAAGTTAGGAATGATGAGAGAATGGTATGCCTGGATTACGACATCAGCTGGTATGAATTTCTTGCAATCGATGGATATATCTGTCATTGATTCTATGCAAGGAGTGGTGGGTTTCAAGTCTTATATTCCAGCTTCAACCAACCTCAACAAATTTACTTCCAGAATCAGGAGAAAGTTTTACAGTGAGGAGCCTGATATGGAACTAGTTAGGGAGTTGAGTGCAGATGGAATCTGGGCATATGATGCAACTTGGGCTCTAGCAGATGCAGTTGAGAGGACAAGAATCAAAAGTTCTACTACTGGATCCTCCAAGCATGGAGTTGTGCTTCTTGGAGAGATTTTGCAAACTAGATTGAAAGGTTTAAGTGGTGAAGTTCGATATCCAAATGGGAACTTGGAATCAAGTGGATTTGAGATAGTGAACATAATGGGAAGTGGGATGAGAAGAGTTGGATTTTGGCCCGATGAACAAGGAAAAATCACACAAGAGTCACCTCCACTCAGTAACAAGAGAAATGCACTTCCAACTAACCATCTGGAAACAATCATATGGCCGGGAGGATCATCAACCATCATGAAACATTCCAAGAGGCGACTGAGTGGAATTAAACTAAGAGTTGGGGTTCCAGTAAAAAAAGGGTTCAAGGAACTTGTGCGTGTGGAGCATGATGAACAAACCAATAGAACTCATGTCACGGGATTTTGTATAGACGTATTCGAAACTGCAATTAGAGGATTGCCATATAAAGTACATTATGAGTTTATTCCATTCGTTAATGCCAATGGACAGTCAGCTGGGAGTTACAATGATCTTGTTTACAACGTTTATCTAAAGGTATGCTTTTATTTAAAATCACTAAGTTTTTCATATCTGTGGACTAATTGTTTGCAATCTAGGATAACTGTCTGGGGACAGCGTACCGTTGGCAATATCAGTATTCCAGTTGTCTAGATTCATGTGTTTCTGTCATAGTAGTTGAATTATGCCTCTAACCATGCATGAGAGAAAAGCTAAATTAAAAAAAAAAAATGGTTCCAAATGAAGAGATAGCAATGGTTATTGCATTATTGATGCTAGGATCTTTATATAATACAGGAGCTTATTAAGATTCTGGTTGGTGTGTGTTTCATTTTTCCATGAAAAGAAACATTCTGGTTACCATACTTTATTCAGAACTATTAGAACCAAATTTTCAAGTTAACACTGAATTTTTATGCTTCTTGAAGTCTAAATTAATTTATATCCTCGTTAACTCATAGTTCTAGTTACTTTTCATTAAGTTCTTACTTGATTTGTGCTTTAACTTACCACAAATGGGATGTATATAATCCAGACATATGATGCTGTTGCTGGAGATACGACGATCACATCAAATAGGTCTTTGTATGTTGATTTTACAGTACCATTTACTGACGTGGGGTTGGGAATATTAGTACCAAATGAAAAGGAAAACATGTGGGTTTTCCTGGAACCTCTGTCAGGAAATCTTTGGATAGCAACTGCTGGTTTTTTTATCCTCACGGGTTTCGTTGTGTGGTTAATTGAGCGTCCTGTGAACCAAGAATTCCAGGGATCAACATCACAGCAACTTGGAACAATATTCTGGTTCTCCTTTTCAACCCTTGTGTTTTCTCATAGTAAGTGCTCTAGCTCTATTTGACTTCTTCTAGTTCTGCCAGTTACTTACTGTCCAGGTGCTCAACTAAATGTTTAGGTACATTGTTCCTAATTTGATTTCTAGTTGTTGTAAGCTGTCACCATCTGCGAAAGATTTTGAATAAGAAATAAAGCCTTCAGAAGATACATGACTTTGTTTTAATAAAATTTAGAAGCATGACTTTTGAACAAAGTACCTCTTTGTGACAAATCCATCTTATTAGTTTCTGATTCATTAGGAAACAAATGAGAAGTGACATTTTTTTTTTCTTTCTTATTTCCAGTTTTCCATTGCAATATTCATCAAACTGATTTCTTATGTTCATAACTCAATACTGTATATGACGATAAACGAATGTGCAGACTTCAATTATTGTGATATAAAAGTTTATAATATGCTATTGGTTGTAGTTGTAGCCGAATAGCCATGCTTAGAAATCGTACATTAGGACCTTCTTGTTGAAGACTAGTTCAGGACTTTCTCATTTCACCCCCTTTTCGATCACATATTCACATCTCGACTATCTAATTTGTAATATATATGAGTAGATCATCCTTACAAATTTTCATCCAAATTGAAAATCGTTAAGGCATTCATAAATGTGATATACCAAATATAAACTTGAACGGCTCTTGTTTGACATATTTAGATCGTTCATTGATTCAATCTAGTTCAATTCCTTAATGAACACCAATTTGACTGAAAATTTGTAGAAGTGATCTACTTATATAGACCTATAAACTGAACGATTAAGATGAAAAAATGTAATTAAAAAGTGTGTGTAATAAACCATTAAAGGGAAAGTCCTCAACTAGTCCTCAACAACAAGGTCCTCATTAGAACCCCCTCCCACACTATAGAAACTCAATTTGTCTAATGTTGCAGGGGAAAAGTTGTCAACCAACTTGGCAAAGTTTGTCACGATCATCTGGGTTTTTGTAGTGTTTATACTGTCTTCCAGCTATACTGCAACTTTAGCATCATTGATGACAGTTAAACAGATAAACTTAAACTCATCAAGAGGTAACTATATAGCTGACCTTACGGATTTTGAAAGACCACAGTATAAACGGTATCATACAGTTGAAGAATTTGCTGATGGATTATCAAGAGGAAGTAAGCATGGTGGTGTGTCTGCTATCATTGAAGAAATTCCATACCTCAAAATCTTCCTATCAAAGTATTCTGCTGATTACTCCATGATTAAACCCAAGTTAACTACCAATGGTTTTGGCTTTGTGAGTCACCCTAAAAGCATTGTTTAGTTTTTCATACTTTCAGATACTTGTCTGTTATGCAACAATTTTCATGTAGTAATCAAATCAAAATCTTTTAATTCTTGTTTATCTTGTTTTGCTTTCAGGTTTTTCCAAAAGGTTCAAAATTGGGCCGTGACATGTCGAGGCAAATTGAAATTTTAAGAGAAGAAGGAAAGCTATTAGAGATGGAAAAGGCTTGGTTTCAGATCTCAGACGCAGAGATTAGTTCTAATCCCGGTACTCTTAACCTCAGCAGCTTTCGAGGTTTATTCCTTGTTACTGGGGTGTCTTCAGCTGCTGCTCTATTATTATTCTTCATTTTTTCCCTTAAAGATAAATGGCATGTCGTGAAGATATGCACAGTTACATCCCTTAGTAGAGGACAGCTGATGCAACGTATAAGAAATCACTATTTAACAAAGTGTCCCATGCAGATGAACACACAAGTACACAGATAGTAGTTCTATAACTGATTTTATGGGACGTCAAGCAGCTGGTTTTAGGCAGTGAAGTACAAATTTCCCAATGTTACATATACTTGTATACTGCATTCATGATTACTTCTCAAAGATTTGATGATCTTGGGACTTGTCATTTCGCATTTCACTATAAAACATTTTTATACTTGGCTGGCTGGAAACTGTGGAAAGCTGTTGTTTTTTTTTTTTTTTTTT
>NC_020497.1:12040364-12050364 GCF_000184155.1 Fragaria vesca subsp. vesca
AATATATATTATAAAGATATTAAGATTAACAAGTTGGATAGTTCCGTGATCATACAGGTCTCATTGTTGGTGGGCTGTGCTATCGGTATAGTAATATTGCAGCGCCAGAGCTTATAGAAGCAATGGCAGGTAGAGCTGCTTGCGAGTTGGCAGTTGAGCATGATCTTCATCTAATCATCTTGGAATCAGATTGTCTCAGGTTGGTTCAGGCTACCAAGCAAGTGGAGTTGGATCATTCTATTTTTTGGTGATATTGTGGAGGACATTAAATTCTATCTTTCTAACCTTTCTTCATCCTCTTTTGTTCATGTCTATCGTAATGCTAATTCTGTAGTTGATAAAGTAGCTAAATTGGCATTAGGATCTGGGTTCTCTGGTCGATGGTATGGTCTAATACCAGATGGTTTGTATGGCTTTTTAGCCAATGTTGTAATTGTTGATCTTTCTAAATAAAATTGACGTCAGTTTATCAAAAAAAAAAACAAGTTGGATAGTTAATAGGGTTGGTTAAGGTGTTAGCCTTGTACCAACCTAAGCAAGGTTCGAAGCCCCATAACTGCAAAATTGATCACTTTGCAGCGCATGACAGCCAATCAAACATTTCGGCTTGGACAGGTGGCAGCACCACGTGCGGAGGCAGGGGAAATTCAGTCAAACATTTTGGCTTGGACAGGTGGCAAGACCACGTGCGGAGGCAGCCGGTCAAACATTTCGGCTTGGATAGGTGGCAGCACCACGTGCGGAGGCAGGGGAAATTTTCGGCGGGAAAATTGATGTTGGGATTTGAAACTTCCGTTGGGTTTTCTAAAATATCCCCAAATATCGTTATGTTTCGCAAAATATCGAGATTTTTGGGTGAAAAATTCTAGGAAGGAAAAGATATATCGCTAGATGAAAAAAACGAAAATTTTGACCAAATATCGCTGAAACTTTCGATTTTTTCTTCCTTGGATTTTGATGAGTCAATTTGCTGGTGTTGGTGGCTGAAGAGGAAGGAGAAACCTTTTGTTTATGTTTCATTGTTCATTTGGAAGAAAAAAGGGTATAAAAGAAATTTAAAATTTTATTAAAAATATGGGATCTGTATTAAACAAATTGGAGTGTGTGAATAAAATTTAATTTCTCACCAACTAAAGTGTACGAGATATGGTTCCCTAGTTTTGTTAAGTAGTGTTGTTGTCCAAGTAATTCTTCCTATATAGTTTGTAACAATGACATATTTACATACTTAAAATGAAATTAAGAAATGAGGAAATGATTCCGGATAAGAGAAATCCGGTGTTTACTTGCATAAAAGAATGGGAATGTGTGTGGGTCTCACCTTCAGATTATGAATTTATTCCTTAACAACGCGGATTTTAAAACCTAAAATGATTGGAGAAATTTTTAAATGCTCATGAAGGACCACGTGACAGTCTAACGTGGTCTTTCCTGCCAATTAAATTTAACATGTGAATTTGTTACAACTAAAATATAAACTAAGATTTTTTATATTTTGTGAAATGATCGTCATGGGTCTTTTATGAGTTTGGACTAGCTAGGGTTTCGGGTAAAATGTTTAGAGTATAAGATTTAGGTGATATGGTATACCGTATATGGTTAGGGTATAGGTTTAGGATTTAAAAAATCAACAAGAAACCTAAAATAGTCTTTGACAAAATAGCTAAAATAGTTTTTTATAATCAAAATCCACATGTCAAAAATTTGAATAGAATTGAGGACCAAATTAAATTGTCAGATGGTCCTTCGGGAGCACTGAAAAATTCCTCGAACGATCGGTGCTGCCAAAACTTATTTTAATAATAATTCGGTAATTCCCTTTAAAAGAGAAAGTAACAGATCTTTTTTGAAAGTAGAAAGTAATAAATCTTGATTGCACTCATACTTTCACAGTTTTTCTACATACCGCACAGCAGGAAGCTGCCAAAACTAAACCTACTCTTGCCTATTCGGCGTAATAGCAGCCATTCAAGATATTTGAGGCCTTGACAACACACTGTTACATCAAATCCAATTTTGAATGTTCTCAACAATTCCAGCCTCAGTCCAACCATCCTCCTCGAAATTTCGGTGGCATTGTTCCAATTCAACGCTTGACTGCCAAGTAATCTCAACCCAGAAGATGGTTTTGCAATTCCATATTTTTACCTGGTCTTTCTCCCCATCTGCCTCAGCTTTTCTCTTGCAGATATTCAAAGGTACACTGATCTATCTCTATGCAGTCGTTAACTGTTGAAAATTGTAATCTAACCCAGCTCTGTTGCTTGCAATCTCTAGAATCTCTGAGTAAATTCCATGAATATAGGATTCGTTCAACAATGGATATATGCGCATTGTCATTGATATACTGCTAGGGAGTAGCACAACACAAGTTTGAATGTTTGATGATAACAAAGGGCCATAGAAGATCAATATATCAGAAGTTTTTTTTAAAGTTACTATGCTGCTAGAGTCACTATGGACTGTGTATATTTGAATAAATAAGATTAGATCATTAGATATTGTAACTGGTAACAAACTTGCAGGAATGCACAATACTTTGCTTGTCACATTCAAGCTGCATCAGCAATGATGCTATACACTTTGTCAAGCTGTTCTGGTTACATTCGTTCATATATGTCTTGACTTATTTAGTCCTACCAGTATTCTGTTGAAATGTATACATATTGGAATCCCACCTTAATCTAATTCTCACATCATTTTCGTTTATAAGAAATAAAAAAAATCTAATTCTCACATCTACTACATGCAACAGCACTTTGCTCGGCATACTTTTCTTCCTTGGAGTAATGTCCTCAATTATGTCTTTTCCAATCTATCCCTGATGAAAATGAAAAAGTATTAGAATATTATTGACAAATGGTTGTAGTTTTTTCATGCAGCTAATATAAATTTTTGGTTTTTGTTGGTTTAGGAATCTGAATATGAACTTATATATAAGCAATATGATGTTAAAGGAGAGAACATTTCATCAGACAGTTGCTCAAACATATGGAGTTTCAAGGGAAGAAGCAAAGCATTATCTGCCTCTACTTTGTGATCCTTTGCCTCCTGGGTGACATTTTTGCTCAAAGTAGCAAAGAATTAAGGAAGTATGATAATAATCCACCTACTGCGAAAGTGGTTCCTGTTGGTGTGATTCTGGATATGCAATCAAGGGAGGGAAAGATTGTGCACAGTTGTATTTCGACTGCTTTGTTAGATTTTTATCATCTGCATAGTAATTACAGCACAAGAGTAGTACTCCACAGTAGAGACTCTAGTGGAAAACGTCTACATGCTTTATCAGCTGGTAAGCTATTCTTTTTTACGGGATGTTCTAAAAAGTTTACTTTGTAGAGTGCTATGTTTTTTAATTGCATCTTCCTCAGTAGCTCATTGGAATTTGGCTAGTGTATGGCAATACAAATTAGATATATTTATCATCAACTTAAGATATTAGCTAACATCTGTTTTATGTATACTTCATGTATTATTCTGTCTTTATTTTATGCCAAGGCAAAACCAATTATATTGTCAAATGCTCTTTCCCAGAATATGGGAGATGAAAAGAATTTTTTGTAATTTGCTTGTGCTTGTTTAGCTATAGACATGATTGCAAGCTTTTTTCCCTGTTTATAATTACCAGGAATCACAAATTAGCTCTGAACAAATCCTTATCAGCCAAATTTCTACGTAATGCAGCTCTTGATCTTGTGAATACCATCAAAGTGGAAGCAATAATTGGAGCACAAACAAGAATGGAAGCAAACCTATTAGCGGATTTGGGAGAAGACGTTGAAATCCCTGTATTGTCTTTGTCTCAACCTAGTCTAGCTCGTCCTCTAACCGACCGAAATCCCTTTTTTGTTGCGGTCACCCAGGATGAATCTGTGCAGGTTGCAGGGATCACTGCCCTTACTGAAATGTTCATCTGGAGAGATGTTATCCTTCTATATGAGAGGACAGAACATGCAGGTGACTTAATTCCATCGTTGATCAATTCCTTCCAAGAGAAAAAATTCAATATTGTATTTACAAGTACAATTTCTTCCTCCTCAACAACTGAACAAATCATTGAAGAGCTTCAAAAGCTAAAGGCATTGGAGACTACAGTATTTATGGTACATATCTCACATTTTCTTGTGCCTCGGCTTTTCATGAATGCAAAGAAGCTAGGAATGATGAGTGAAGGGTATGCTTGGGTTCTGACATCAACAAGCTTGAATTTCTTGAATTCTATGAAATCTTCTGTGATTGAGTCAATGCAGGGAGTGTTGGGGTTGAAGTCACATATTCCTACTTCAAGGAGCCTCCAAAATCTTACTTCTAGATTGAGGAGAAAATTTTATATCGAGGCGTCCCATATGGAAGTACAGGAATTAAGTGCTGATGAAATCTGGGCATATGATGCAACTTGGGTGCTAGCAGAAGCAGTTGAGAGATCATGGATTAAAGTTTCTACAAGACTAAACCAAAAGGATTACAAAGATACTGAGTCCTTTAAGCTTGGAGGTGTGCTTCTTGAAGAGATACTGCAAAGTAGAATTAAAGGGGTAAGTGGTGAAATTCAGTATTCAGAGCAGAAGCTAATTGCAGGCAAACTTGACATAGTGAATGTGATAGGAAAGGGGGAGAGAAGGGTTGGATTTTTGACCTTTGAAGAAGAAAAAACAAAAGAATCACAGCCCCTTAAAAACAAAAGAAAATTACTTTCCACTAGTGATCTGGAAGCAGTCATATGGCCTGGAGGATCATCAACCATTCCGAAAGGTACGAAGAAGAAATTGATTGAAACAAAATTAAGAGTTGGTGTTCCTCCAAGGAGAGGGTTCAAGGAACTTGTGCATGTGAAACATGACCTCCAAACCAATAAAACATATATCACAGGCTTCTGTATAGATGTGTTTGAAACTGCAATAAGAGGATTGCCGTATAACGTACAATATGAGTTTATTCCCTTTCAGGATGCTAATGGACATTTGGCTGGGACATACAATGATCTTGTTTACCAGGTTTATCTCCAGGTATGCTGAATTTTGATCATAAATTTTATGATTGTGATGATACGATATATGAATAAAAAAAACCCTCCTCATACATTACACACATTGTACACTCTTTAGTATAAAGTTTATTTTCTACATTTGTCAGTTATTCTCATTATATGTGGATGTTTGTAATATAATTAAAACACCCTTTTCCTGTTGTACTCATTGGGGTGTTGTTAACTACGTGATATTTTCTTCCTGCTGTACTTATTGGGGTGTTGTTGATGACCAGAAATACGATGTTGTTGTTGGAGATACGACGATCATATCAAACAGATCGCTGTATGTTGATTTCACAGTACCATATTCTGACTTAGGTGTTGGAATGCTAGTAGCAAATGAAAAGGAAAACATGTGGATTTTCTTAAGACCTTTTTCAGCAGACCTTTGGATGACAAGTGCTGCTTTCTTTATCTTAACTGGTTTAGTTGTGTGGGTAATTGAGCGTCCTACAAACAAAGAATTCCAGGGCACACCATCACAGCAAATTGGAACAATATTTTGGTTCTCCTTTTCAACCCTTGTGTATGCTCATAGTAAGTGCCATTTATATCTCACTTCTAGATTTTATGGAAAAAGTTGTTTTCATCCCCCTTATTTAAATTCTTTGAGATTTTCTGCTAAGCGATTACTCAGTAGTAACTGTTGACAGTTCATCCAATAGTACTTCCCATCATCATAAGTCGATTTTGATAATGAAACACAGATTCATGATTGAATCTAGATATAACAATTTCTTAAAAAAAAAATTTAGGTTTTCAAATAAAATTTATAATTTGTATGAGTTAACAAATTTTGATAAATCTATTTTCATCTGTCAAAATGACTCTGTGTTCATCAGGTCTAAGATGCTCTTGCACTAATATTAAGATTCATACTTATGAATAAAATTCCAGTTAATCATATAATTTATAGCTCAGCTTGAATGAGATGGACTATGATTCAGACAACTATTGTACTATGCATATAACATTTGACGGATTTGAGAGTGAAACTTTTTATGTTGCAGGGGAGAAGTTATTGAACAATTCAGCAAAGTTTGTAGTGGTCATATGGGTTTTTGTAGTTCTTATATTGAATTCTAGTTACACTGCAACTTTAGCATCAATGATGACCGTTAAACAAATAGAATTAAATGCCAGAGGGAACTACATAGGTTACCAGTTTGGTTCATCAGTGGTCACCGCACATGCTGTAGAAAACTTGAATTTCAGAGGGGCTAAACCATATCGTTCAATTGAAGCATATGCTGATGCTTTATCAAGAGGAAGTAAGCATGGTGGTGTTTCTGCTATTGTTGACGAGGTACCATACATTAAGATCTTCCTGGCAAAGTATACTGTGGGCTACTCCATGATTAAGACCGAGTCTACTACCAATGGGTTTGGCTTTGTGAGTAACCTCAATTTTTTCATCCACGCTCTTTTATTCAAATAAATAGATGTTGGAATATCACTGAAACTAGCAAAGAAGCATATTATGTGTGTCTATTTCAATTACTAACAGATTTGCAAGTAAATAATTACTAAAAATATTACGCTTTTATAACCAGAAAAGTATAATAAAGAAAGTTGTCTTTTATAATAATCTGATTCCTAGTTGGTTTTCACCTTTCCGATCCAGGTTTTCCCTAAAGGCTCGAAATTGGCACACGACATGTCAGTGCAAATTGAAAAACTGAGAGAAGAAGGAAAGCTTTTAGAGATGGAAAAGGCCTGGTTTCATTATAATGCAAATCACATGTTTGAGGACACAACAAATCCTCCCAATGCTCTTAATCTCAGCAGCTTTCGTGGTTTATTCCTTGTTAGTGGGGTTTCTTCAGCTTTCGCTCTTTTCTTGTTCACAATTTCCCCACTCAAAAAGAAATGGCAACTTGTGAAGAAATGCAGATATCTTGTTCAGGAAAAGCTGCTTAGTGTAAGGAAATTGCTTTCTAACAAAGTTTCTGACCAAAATGCAGAAAACAATAGTGCATGATGCTTGCTATGAACCTATATAACTAGCTAGATTGATGTTCTGGTAGCATTGAGGCAGTAATCTTGACTGCTGTTTATCAGGATTTAGGATCAACATCATCACTGCATCGCTCCTTATTTACAAAGAGGGCATCCTTTGGGAGCAGTTACAAACCATCTTTGGCTCTCACTATTCACTGACACACAGAATTGCTAGCTATTCTATATTAGCATCTCTCTGAGAGCATAGCTAGCTGATCATGTAATTAGCATGTCCTCTCATCATCTCTTTCACTTCTACAAGTATGAAATTTCAATGCATTCACAAGAGGCAATCGAATTCTACCTCATCAAGTTGTAGAGTTTGAGCCAATTTCATGCCTACATAAGTCGCTTCACTATTGCACTTCAACCAGTCAGGTAGTGGAGCATCCCATCCCCGTCATTGTACCCCTTGGAGATATTTGCTGCAGCAAACACACTTAGCCAACACATAGCTACCATGGAAGCTTCACTTGGATGCTAGCTGCCTATTACTTTCCCATAGCTGGGCATTCTGATTCTTCCAAATAAACCATATAGGTGATATAGCCATTAAGGCCTTGTTAATTGTAACCAATAGCAACCAGTCCTTCAAATCATCTACAACCAATCCTTCAATTAGGGTATAACTAATAAGCACATAGAGATATATTGTAAGTGGCGTTCCGGACATGGGATTAATAGAAATAGGCCGGTAGCAATAGCTGCTGTCACTCTTTGCTCTCTAGGCTCTGCAGTTTTCTATTTTCAATTTTCAATTTTCAATTTCTAGCAGATATCCCCAAGCGCGTCAATATGTCTTATTTCGATTATGAGGAGGATGAAGTATATATATATATATATATATATATATATATATATATATACACTACTTCTAAATGAAGAAAATCCCAACTGATGCACAATAGTGACAATACATACAAAAATATTCCAGCAACACCAAATTACTACTTCCCACAAAAACTGTTGGTTGGTTTACTGTCCCATTCATCAAACTCTATGATGTTTACAGTAGAGTAAAACTTGTGGCTGTTTCAGGTGGCAGAGGCCCGGACCCTGACCTCCTATTAGTTTATGGACCTGCAAGATGCCACATTGGCTTCCCTGCATGGAGAATTCGATATCCTGAGATTGTATTTGTGTGAGTATTCTTAAGACCACCTAAGTTGATGAAAGTTGTTTGTCTAGTTGCATATATCGCTTAGTTTTAAGCCAATCACTAACGACAGTTACTGAATATTTGTGGTGCAGACACATGGTCCAACTATAGTGTACGAGATATGGTTCCCTAGTTTTGTTAGGTAGTGTTGTTGTCCAAGTACTTCTTCTTATATAGTATGTAATGATGATTACATGCTTGAAATGAAATTAAGAAATGAGGAAATGATTCCGCATAAGAGAAATTCGGTGTTTACTTACATAGAAAAATGAGAATGTATGTGGGTCTTATTTTCAAATTATGAATTTATTCTTTAACAACGCAGATTTGAAAACCTAAAAGGATCGGGGCTGCCAAAACATATTTTAATAATAATTCCTTTTAAAAGAGAAAGTAATAAGTCTTTTTTGAAAGTAGAAAGTAATAAATCTTGATTGCACTCATACTTTCACAGGAACCTACTCTTGCCTACTCGGCGTAATAGCACCCATTCAAGATATTTGAGGCCTTGACAACACACTGTTACATCAAAATCCAATTTTGAATGCTCTCAACAATTCCAGCCTCAGTCCAACCAGCCTCCTCGAAATTTCGGTGGCATTGTTCCAATTCAACGCTCGACTGCCAAGTAATCTCAACCCAGAAGATGGTTTTGCAGTTCCATATTTTGACCTGGTCTTTCTCCTCATCTCTCTCAGCTTTTCTCTTGCACATATTCAAAGGTACACTGCTCTATCTCTATGCAGTCGTTAACTGTTGCAAATTGTTATCTGACCCAGCTCTGTTGCTTGCAATCTCTAGAATCTCTGACCTTTTAACAGAGTAAATTCCATGAATATAGGATTCGTTCAACAATGGATATATGCGCATTGTCGTTGACATACTGCAAGGGAGTAGCACAATACAAGTTTGATCATACTAAGTTTGATGATAACAAAGGGCCATAGAAGATCAATATATCAGAAGTTTTTTTTTTTAAAGTTACTATGCTGCTAGAGTCACTATGGACTGTCTATATTTGAATAAATAAGATTAGATCATTAGATATTGTAACTGGTTACAAACTTGCAGGAATGCACAATACTTTGCTTGTCACATTCAAGCTGCATCAGCAATGATGCTATACACTTTGTCAAGCTGTTCAAGTTACATTCGTTCATATATGTCTTGACTTATTTAGTCCTACCAGTATTCTGTTGAAATGTATACATGTTGGAATCCCACCTTAATCTAAGTCTCACATCATTTTGGTTTATAAGAAATTAAAAAAATCTAATTCTCACATCTACTACATGCAACAGCACTTTGCTCGGTCAACCGGCATACTTTTCTTCCCTGGAGTAATGTCCTCAATTATGTGTTTTCCAATCTATCCCTGATGATTAGAATATTATTGACAAATGGCTGTAGTTTTTTCATGCAGCTAATATAAATTTTTGGATTTTGTGGTTTAGGAATCTGAATATGAACTTATATATAAGCAATATGATGTTAAAGGAGAGAACATTTCATCAGACAGTTGCTCAAACATATGGAGTTTCAAGGGAAGAAGCAAAGCATTATCTGCCTCTACTTTGTGACCCTTTGCCTCCTGGGTGACATTTTTGCTCAAAGTAGCAAAGAATTAAGGAAGTATGATAATAATCCACCTACTGCGAAAGTGGTTCCTGTTGGTGTGATTCTGGATATGCAATCAAGGGAGGGAAAGATTGTGCACAGTTGTATTTCGACTGCTTTGTTAGATTTTTATCATCTGCATAGTAATTACAGCACAAGAGTAGTACTCCACAGTAGAGACTCTAGTGGAAAAC
>NC_020497.1:12050384-12055171 GCF_000184155.1 Fragaria vesca subsp. vesca
CTCATTGGAATTTGGCTAGTGTATGGCAATACAAATTAGATATATTTATCATCAACTTAAGATATTAGCTAACATCTGTTTTATGTATACTTCATGTATTATTCTGTCTTTATTTTATGCCAAGGCAAAACCAATTATATTGTCAAATGCTCTTTCCCAGAATATGGGAGATGAAAAGAATTTTTATAATTTGCTTGTGCTTGTTTAGCTATAGACATGATTGCAAGCTTTTTTCCCTGTTTATAATTACCAGGAATCACAAATTAGCTCTGAACAAATCCTTATCAGCCAAATTTCTACGTAATGCAGCTCTTGATCTTGTGAATACCATCAAAGTGGAAGCAATAATTGGAGCACAAACAAGAATGGAAGCAAACTAGTCTAGCTCGTCCTCTAACCGACAGAAATCCCTTTTTTGTTGAGGTCACCCAGGATGAAACTGTGCAGGTTGCAGGGATCACTGCTCTTACTGAAATGTTCATCTGGAGAGATGTTATCCTTCTATATGAGAGGACAGAACATGCAGGTGACTTAATTCCATCGTTGATCAATTCCTTCCAAGAGAAAAAAATCAATATTGTATTTACAAGTACAATTTCTGCCTCCTCAGCGACTGAACAAATCATTGAAGAGCTTCAAAAGCTCAAGGCATTGGAGACTACAGTATTTGTGGTACATATCTCACATTTTGTTGTGCCTCGGCTTTTCATGAATGCAAAGAAGCTAGGAATGATGAGTGAAGGGTATGCTTGGGTCCTGACATCAACAAGCTTGAATTTCTTGAATTCTATGGAATCGTCTGTGATTGAGTCAATGCAAGGAGTGCTGGGGTTGAAGTCACATATTCCTATTTCAAGGAGCCTCCACAATCTTACTTCTAGATTGAGGAGAAAATTTTATATCGAGGAGTCCCATATGGAAGTACAGGAACTCAGTGCTGATGGAATCTGGGCATATGATGCAACTTCGGTTCTAGCAGAAGCAGTTGAGAGGTCACGGATTAAAGTTTCTACGAGACTAAACCAAAAGGATTTAAAAGATACTGATTCCTATAAGCCTGGAAGTGTGCTTCTTGAAGAGATACTGCAAAGTAGAGTTAAAGGGGTAAGTGGTGAAGTTCAGTATTCAAAGCAGAAGCTAATTGCAGGCAAACTTGAGATGGTAAATATGATAGGGAAAGGGGAGAGAAGGGTTGGAATTTTGACCTTTAAAGAAGAAAAAACAGAAGACTCACCGCCCCTTAAAAACAAAAGAAATTTACTTTCAACCAGTGATCTGGAAACAGTCATATGGCCTGGAGGATCATCAACCATTCCGAAAGGTTCCAAGAAGAAACTGATTGAAATAAAATTAAGAGTTGGTGTTCCTCCAAAGTCAGGGTTCGACGAACTTGTGCAGTTGAAACATGACATCCAAACCAATAAAACATATTTCACAGGCTTCTGTATAGACGTATTTGAAACTGCAATAGGAGGATTGCCGTATAAAGTACAATATGAGTTTATTCCATTTCAGGATGCTGATGGAAATTTGGCTTGGAATTACGATGATCTTGTTTACCAGGTTCATCTCCAGGTATGTTTGATTTTGAATTTTCAAATAATATATGCAGAGCATAAAATATATGATTTTGCAGATATGATATATGAATCTAACCAAACCCTCTCATAAATTGTATAGTTCTCTTTAGTATATAGTTAATTTTCAACATTTGTCAATTATTCTCATTATATATATGTGGAGGTTTGTAATTTAATTATGATCTTGTTTTCTTATTAGAAATACGGTGCTGTTGTTGGAGATACGACGATAACATCAAACAGATCATTACATGTTGATTTTACAGTACCATATACTGACTTAGGCCTGGGAGTGCTAGTAGCAAATGAAAAGGAAAACATGTGGATTTTCTTAAGGCCTTTTTCAGCAGACCTTTGGATTACAAGTGCTGGTTTCTTTATCCTGACTGGTTTTGTTGTGTGGATAATTGAGCGTCCTACAAACAAAGAATTTCAGGGCACACCATCACAGCAAATTGGAACAATATTCTGGTTCTCCTTTTCAACCCTTGTGTTTGCTCATAGTAAGTGCCATATCCCACTTATAGATTTTATTCTCTAGAAAAAGTTGTTGTCGTCCCCTTTAAGCAAACACTCAATAGTAACTAATGACAAGTTCATCGAATAGTACTTGCCATCATCATAAGTCTAAGATTTTGATATGAAACAAAATTCATGATTGATATCCAGATTCACAGTTTTTTAAAAAGTTTAAGGTTATGAAATATACTTGAATACTATCCGAAAATAATAATAATCAAATACACTTGAATATCTGTTTGTGACAAAGATTAGTCTTATAATTCGTGTATGGGTTCTTAACAAATTTTGATCAATCTATTTTCATATGTCAAAATGATTCTTTGTTCATCAAGTCTAAAATAAGATGCTCTTGCACTAATACAGATGACAATTCATCCTTTAGATAATGATCGAACAACATTCCAGATAATCTTATAACTTATAAATTTCAAAGATGCTCAAGTTGAATGAGATGACTTGTATGAATCATACTCTTGTAACTGAAACTATTTATGTTGCAGGGGAGAAGTTGTTGAACAATTCAGCAAAGTTTATAGTGGTCATATGGGTTTTTGTAGTGCTTATATTGACCTCAAGTTATACAGCAACTTTAGCATCAATGATGACAGTTAAAGAAATGCAATTAAAAGCCAGAGGAAACTACATAGGTTACCAGGGAAGTTCAGTGGTCACCACACATGCTGTACAGAACTTGAATTTTAGTGGGGCAAAACCTTACAATTCAGCTGAAGAATATGCTAATGCTTTATCAAGAGGGAGTAAGCATGGTGGTGTTTCTGCTATTGTTGACGAGGTACCATACATTAAGGTCTTCCTTGCAAAGTATTCTACAGGCTACTCCATGATTAAATTCGCGTCTACTACCAATGGTTTTGGCTTTGTAAGTAACCTCCTTAATTTTTGCATCCTCCTTTATTCAAGAACATAGATGCTGGAATATCACTGCACCTAGCAGAGAAGCATTATATGTGTACGTTTGTCAATTATAAACAGATATGCAAGTACAAAATTACTAAAATGATCACGCTTTAAAGCTGATGAGTAAATTTGTTTTCACCTTTTGGATCCAGGCTTTCCCTAAAGGCTCGAGATTGGCAAAAGACATGTCAGTCCAAATTGAAAAACTGAGAGAAGAAGGAAAGCTTTTAGAGATGGAAAATTCCTGGTTTCCTTATGATGCAAATCACATGTTTCAGGACACAACAAATCCTCCCAATGCTCTTACTCTCAGCAGCTTTCGTGGTTTGTTCCTTGTTAGTGGGGTTTCTTCAGCTTTCGCTCTTTTCTTGTTCTCAATTTCCCCACTAAGAGAGAAATGGCAACTTGTGAAGAAATGTACACATCTTGTTCTGGAAAAGCTGATGAGTTTAAGGAAATTGCTTTCTAACAGATTTTCCAACCAAAGTGTAGAAAACAATAGTGCATGATGCTTGATTGCTATGTTCTTGTGTGTGTGTGTGTGTATATATAGCTAGATTTCTGTTCTGGTACCGTTGAGGCAGTAACCTTTACTGTTGTTTATCAGGATTTAGGTTCATCATCATCGCTGCATGGCTCATTTACAAAGGGAGCAGTTACAAACCATCTTTGGCTATCACTAACACTCAAATAATTGCTAGCTATTCTTTATTAGCATCTCTAGGAGCATAGCCGATCATGTAATTAGCACGTACTCTCATCATCTCTTTCACTTCTACAAGTATGAAATTTCAATGCATTCACAAGGAAGAGGCAATCGATCTTGAATTCTACCTTATCAAGTTGTAGAGTTTGAGCCAATCTCATGCCTTCATAAGTTGCTTCATTGTAGCTGCCCTAAATGAGCCACCAGGGTCACGAATCACAACTCCCATTACGCCTGTATTTGTAGAAGGCAGAAAAGAGCCATCACTATTGCACTTCATCCAGTCAGGTGGTGGAGCATCTCATCCCCCTTCATTGTACCCTCGGAGATTTTTGCTTTAGCAAACTCACTCAGCCAACACATAGCTACCATGAAAGCTTCACTTGGAGCAGGCTATTACTTTCCCTTGTCAATTGTAACCCATGCCATAGCAACCAATCATTCCAATCATTCCAATCATCTACTATCACCTTTAGGCACTGCCAGAGCAGCTGCTACCCAAGCTTCTGATGCATAGCATCTCCAGCAGTGAGATTTAAAAATTGATATATTAGCAATAATTGTGAAATTTAGGTATCAATTTAACAATGTTGCTTTATCAATAATTACTATTTTTTATGTTTTAACAAATTATAAAGTGACACGTGAGTAAGGGAGGAGATATAAAAGATTTAGCAATTGTTTTAGTTATGCATAGATCATTGACAAATTTGTCAATTTCATTTTACAATTATCAAATTTAACAATGGTTTATGTATTCTGTTGAAGCATCAATTCACCTAAAAAATTGATAAATTTCCAGTTTAGTATTTAGCAATACTAAATAACCCTTTGTACCATGACACTTTCACAAACAAAATTGCACACTTTTTATAAGTGTCACTTGGTGCCGGAGGAGCCAAAACTAGTCCTAATTCAATATCACGAGCAAAAAAATATGCCCTATATGTAGTATAAATACCCCTTCTTGTGAAAGTGCCAAACTAACTAGTCACTTGGAGCTCAACGACAAACTAAACTAACTCAAAATTAAATCTTTATCAACTGGTGACCTAATGTAA
>NC_020497.1:12055191-12076458 GCF_000184155.1 Fragaria vesca subsp. vesca
ATATGTTTTAAATTCGTAGATTTTAGAAAGAATGATATATATGAAGATTGAATATTAATATTCGGTCCTCATTAGTATTTTTTTTTGTTTGGACAAGCTACTTTATAATAAAATTAAAATTCATTTAGATGCAAAATATATGTCACGGAGACGCAAATCACGGAGACGCAAATTCGCCTCACTACTCAGTGCCCAGTGAATAGACGACTTCTCATCGACCGGAAGACAGACGACGGACGACGCGACCGACGCCGGTAACGCATCCCGATTTCAGGACTCCTTCCAAGTACAACTTCTCATTCGCCTCACTACTTAGTTCTATCTCACATCTTAAACCGGTCAGTGTTCAAGTCCATGTCCGGATCCCATTTTCGCTTTTGATCTTGTTTCTCTGGGTTTATGGTCTTGAGTAGTTAAACTAGTTAGATTGCATTTGGTTGATGATAAGTCTTGTACTTCGTGAAAATCTTTGTTTATTGAGATATTGTCCTGGTTGAATATTGGGTTCTGTTTCTGTCTCTAAGAAAGGAAGGGGTTGTTGTTGTTTTGATAGGTGAGATGGCAACTCTAAGGAATCTGAAAATCAAGACTGGGACTTGCAAGCGCCTGGTTAAGGAGTTCCATTCTTATGAGAAGGAGGTTGAGAGAGAAGCTGCCAAGACAGCTGACATGAAGGATAAAGGAGCTGATCCTTATGACCTCAAGCAACAGGTATGGCACTTGTTATCGTTGCCGTGTTTGCAGAGCTTTGTACTTTTGGAAAGAACAGACACTAAAGTCCGTGTTGATTCAAATGTTTTATTTTTGAAGTATTCAAGATTAGGAGAATTGGAGGATCTAGTCGGTTTTTGTGTTTTTTGAACATATGGGCTCCTGAGATTCTCTTTGTTTTGAATGGTATTTTCATTTGTTGTGTCCTGTCATATTTCTTTTCTATGTGAGTCTATTGTCATCTCTTCTTGAGTTATACGTAGTCAGTATTTTTTGGGAGCTGTATGGAAACTATGGTACTGGATTTTTGATAAGCACACAACTGTCTTGACCGTTCTTAGTCTACATTGATGCTTCCATGCTGTTTTTTTCTGTATGCTATATTGGTTAAGCTTCGTATGTTCAAAAAGGTTGTCAAATACAACTGTCCCCTGCTAATGTAACTCGTGAAGCGAGTGCCTTGTTAACAAATATTCTGTGATGCTATTAATGTCTGCAACT
The DNA here is from genome assembly GCF_000184155.1 of Fragaria vesca subsp. vesca. Lineage (NCBI taxonomy): Eukaryota > Viridiplantae > Streptophyta > Magnoliopsida > Rosales > Rosaceae > Fragaria > Fragaria vesca. The sequence goes on from NC_020497.1 coordinate 12,056,404, forward strand.
GTGCGGTTGAAAAACAGTTCCCCCATTCATTCTTCACATTCTAAATTTCAAACATTGCATACAGTAAACCCTTTAACTATGTTTGTGGGTTCTCATTCTGAACCCCTACGAAATGCTGATGGCATATAATGTTGTCTTCTTCTACATGTATGCATCAGAACACCCAGAATGACCTTCCGATCTCTTTAGGTTCTTAGTACTTCTGAACCTGGTTATCAAACTTCCATACTAGGGGGGGACAGTGGAATTGATACTTTGTGTGGTAGCTTATGGCGAATCGTGATGTTCTTTAAGGAGACCTGGTTGCTGTTTCTCCAATAGTCATTTCACTTGTGCAAATGTCATGGGGAGAGTGCTGATCATGATTTTGAGCATTCTGCAGTGGCTAATTTTTTTTTTTTTTAATGGAAAACAGTTTTTTTTTTTTAATGTAAGAGTGGCTTGGGCAAGTTCATTAGGATTGATTTTGTTGAATGAAAAGGGTAATGCTTATAGTAAAGTGAAAAAAGGGCCAAAACTATATGCTGCAGGGTGTTAGCTATAATTTGGGTGGTTTGGAGGGAAAGAAACTAAAGGATCTTGAAGCCTATGGTGGTTTGGAATCGGAGAATCTTCGGGAGAGAGTTAGTTCTGACTATCTTTATAGGTCTCTATATCTGGGGAATTCAAAGATTATTTTCTTTCCTCTGTTGCTAAATTGGCAAGCTGTTGTGGTCTAGGGTTCTTTGTCTAGGTTTTTAGTTACAGTTAATCCTTTTCAGATTGTTGTTATTTTTGTGTATTTTCTTGTCTGCTTTGTATAATGTGGCTATTGTTGTCTTGGGTTGTTTTTCTAGATTGTTTTAGTGGTAGTTAAGCTTTTTGGGTTTAGGTCTAGCTGTCTTTAAGTATTCTGTGGATTTCTTATCCACTTTCTATTCTGCTTTTAATACCTAAAATGTTTATTATGATCTTGTCTTCTATGGTTTGTCTTTCTTCAGAGGAACTTGTTATATTTACCGCAATTAGATTTCTCTGTATAGAAAGCATAAAACAAGAGAGAACTATACTTTCTCAATAATGAAGAAAAGAATCATTAGTAGGTAATCAGTAAGATATAGATCGACTTTCATGACCATATAAATATGCATGTAAATATGCAGACGGCAGACCTACTTGTTCACATGCATGTGTAGTGTGTATACAAACTAATGATCAACAGTTTCTATCACTGGTGAATGAGTTTTTGAAAAGCACAGAAGGCCACCACATATACTACTAGGATTGAGGAATCTGGATACTGCTACTATGTATCAGGTGATGCATTATGATAGTACAGATTTGAATTGCGTAACTTGATTAGAGTCATTTGCTGTTCTAATCAGTCAAAGCAGTTATGCCTAGTCATTTGTGTAGTTGGAACTAGAGATTATTGGCTCAATTCTGACTATGGTTTCAACACGAAAGCTTCTTGTTTACTAAGGAATCCATGTATGTAGTTCAATGTACTGGAGTCCACATTTAAGTCCTCTGTTATTGGTTCTCTTGCAGGAAAATGTGCTGGCTGAATCAAGGATGATGATCCCCGACTGTCGAAAGCGCCTGGAGGCCTCACTAGCTGACTTAAAAGGAACTTTGGTATGTATATAAGCCTTGATTATTCTCTACCATGTAACATGAACTGCTAGCCCCAGTTTGTAATGCCTGGCAATTGTGTTCAGGCTGAGTTGGAAGAAGAGTTGAACCAGAAGGAAGGCCCTGAAATTGAAGAAGCTCGAACAATTATTGCAGAAGTTGATAAGCTGTTCCAGACAACAGAAGCCTAGTTTTCCAGCTTTTGTAACAATTACCAACTTTCAGTGTTCTTTCATTCGGATTCTCCTTTAAATCTGTCCTAAAAAATGTGAGATGATGAACATACTAGTGACGCTTTGCCATTGTTCTCGAAGTAGCCTTGATGGCTTGATCTCCTGCTTGTATTTCTACTTTAAAAATATGTTACTCGGTATTCCTGGCGCTTTAGTTTACATATATGCACTGAATACATGTACTGATTGGATCAACATTTTTGTATATTCTTTCCTATGAGACTTACACACCACCCTTGGCCTCAGCAATGTAGATCCATGCAATATGCAAAATGGTAATTACAGCAGTTTCCCACACAAGGATAGGTTATATAGTTTGTCACCAAAGTTCAAAACCATAGGTAAATCAGAAAATGTCATCTTTAGTGTCATTTTCTAGAAGTCTGTCGTCCTTCAATGGCACGAACATGCTCCATTTCTAATGTGTGATGAATCCGGGAAGGAGCTGGAGGAGGTAGGTTTGTGTATCAATAAAAGAGAAAAAGATAGATTTTACCCTGCAGATTGTCGTGAAATGTTTCAGATGACTAATATTTGTTCTAGTCTTATGAAGTATTAAATATAAAGATCAATCCCAGCTAGGTGTCTACGTACTTTATCACTAGGTGACAACCCAAAATGTGCAGTCATTTTCATTTCATATTTTTCATACCTTAAGTTTCCATTATCAATTTTTTACCTCACTCTTTAGTCTTGCGTTGTTAGGAAACCAATGTTTCAACTACATATTCACTACTTGCTGGTTTAACTTTGTTGCTTTGAGTACAACTTACTACACATACAAATCAAATAATCGGTGAACATATATATATATATAGTTGATCCTGCCAACAATTTTCCTCTACCTCTTTGTGATTGGTTTATGGAACTATATAGGTTCGGGCCAAGGCACCCACCTCATATGGATGCTCGGATTTCACAGGCGGAGTTTGCACATCCGGATGAATTGGATGAGGAATTCGACAGCTTCCCTACAAGCCGACCCTCTGACATTGGGAGAATGAGGTATGACAGGTAGAGTGCATACGGTGACTGGAGATTTGGCAACCCAAAGGGAAAGAGCTCAAGCTGTACTAAACAAATTTGCAATAAAAATACAGAAAGAGACGAAAAAAAAAGAGCCAATTCGAATAAAAATACTGTTAAATTGTAAATATCATGCAATTAAGAAAAAACCGAAATATTTGGTCTGTAGGGGTGAATATGTCATTTCGTTGCTAAATCGCTTCACTCAACGCGTTCCCTATATCGCCTTTATAAACACTCGCCTCTTTCCGTTTTCTCCTCACTTTCGCTCTACAATTCTAACAACGCAAACGAAAAAACCCCCAATTTTCTCTTCCGGCGGAAACCCTAATTCGATCAACTCTCTCAATTTGCCGATCGACTCTCTCAATTTGCTGTATTCTCATCATTGGAATCCAATTGACGGACGATCTCAACTCGCCCAGCACCGGACGGAGAAGATCGGAGCCGACGGCGACGAAGCGAGCCCTCTTTTGTTTTCTTTGATTTTCACTGTGTATGTATTTTCGTTTCACTTTTCTCTATTCGATTCTGTATTAGTGAAACCCTAATTTTCGGTTTGAAATTGTTCTGTACCGAAATTGTTCTTGATTCTACTTTGAATAAAATTCAATTTTCTTGATTATCATGATGAGTGTGGCTACTGTGTCTCCGATTTTGAATAATATTGATAATCTTGTTGGGTATCTTAAGAGGCAAGAGGGTTAGATTATTCTGATTACAGTGATCTAGAGTTGATAGATCATAGAGCCAAAAGGCTTAAGGCAGAGACTGATGTTGATGAAACCCCTCTGAGATTTGGGTATATACCCAAGGGTTTAGTTGTTAGCAGTGATGAGATTGATCGAATACGCAATCAAAACACCAAAAACTTACTCTTGAACCATAAAAAACTTCACCTGGTGCTTGATTTAGACCACACCCTGCTTAATAGTACCTGTCTTGATGATTTGTCACCCGATGAAGAGTATTTGAAGACCCAAACCCAGGCTGATCATTCTCTGCAGTATGTTAGCATTGTCGAGACTCCTAGTATGAGGTTGATGACCAAGTTGAGGCCGTACATTAGGACATTCCTACACCAAGCCAGTCAAATGTTTGAGTTGTCTGTTTACACGATGGGTAGTCGGGATTATGCTTTGGAAATGGTGAAGCTACTTGATCCTGCAAACCTGATCTTTGGTGGTAGGATCATATCACGTAGCGATAGCACAGTAAGAGATAGGAAAAGTTTAGATGTCTTGCTTGCGCGAGAATCTAATGTTGTGATCATTGATGATAAGAAAGATGTATGGGCAACTGACAATCAGGAGAATGTTATTGTAATGCCTAGGTACCATTTTTTTAGGTCTAGTTGTCAAGAGTTTGGCCTAAGGAATGTTAAGCCTTATTCTGAGTTGAAGAGTGACGAATGCGATCGGTATGGAGGAGCTTATCTTGCAAGTGTGCTTCAGCTTCTTAGGCATATCCACATTTTATTCTTTAACGAAGTTGAGTCTCAAGATCTTGTTGATAGAGATGTCAGACCAGTGTTACAAATTCTGAAGAAGCAAGTTTTGAATGGGTGTAAGATCGTTTTCAGCCATGTTTTCCCCTTGAGTGTCGAGGCATCAACTCATCCTTTGTGGAAGATGGCTGGGCAATTGGGTGCTACTTGTTCAACAGAGTTTGATGCAGATGTCACGCATGTGGTTGCAGTAGACGCTCGAACCCAGAAGTCAATTCGTGCAGTTAGAGAAGGAAAGTTTTTAGTAAATCCGCAATGGATTCATATCACGAATATTATGTGGCAAAGGCAACCTGAGGATGATTTCCCATGTCATTAGTCAATTACCAACGCTTAGAAAATCTTAACTTCACTGTGTTACCTCAACTTGACTAATAATTGTTGCCACTAAACTCAGGTTACCACACCCTACAAGAATGAATGGCAAGAGCAGCAAGTTTGGAAGTAAAACTTTCAATCTAATGACAAACCTTCTTTGTTTCAAATTGTCTTCTGTGCTCTTGTCTCTCGTCTCAACTTTATATTCTCCCCTTAAGAACTTGTACCTATTATCTTTCCAATTTATAAAGTAATATTCCGGGAATCATGAAACTTTACGTGATTCAGACTAGAAAATTTTATTTACCATCTTAAGCCTAATAGAAATTTAATGAAACATCTAAAAAAAAAAAAGTTCAATGACAGGAATTAGGATGGAAAAAATATATATAATAAGGGCATGATTATACAAAAAAAAAAAATGCGGAATGCCTTTACATTGAATTGGGATGGTTGGCTCTTTGAGTTGGTGCATATGGTAGCTTCCTCAATGGCATTCATCATGATGGTGTTGTATACTTAGGGATCATATTATGTATATGTTCAAAGATGCTTTTATAGCTCGTGTACCCATTGCTTTCAGTCACACTGTGAACTTCATGCCATAAAAGAAGGTCATCATTGAAACAGACTGTATCCAAGTTGTTAGCGTCAACTCTAATTACCAGTTCTAGCATTTGGGGAAGAAGTGATCTCTGGGTTTTGAGGAACACCTCTTTAGAACATACTCCTAGGCATTGTAATATTCCTCATTTCAAGAACTGGGATCTGAAGAATATCTTGGATCGAAATAACATGTGTTCCACAGCAGCGAGGAAATGCTCCGTACATATGCCTTATCATCTAGGCTTCATAGCGGCGGAGCCGAAACTATAGGTGGGGGCTGAGATATAAAATACGAAAAATGATATATAAAATTTTAAATTGTTTATTAAAATTATGTGAAAATGATATGTTAATTAAAATTGAACTTATTGTTTTTGTTGATATATAGTTTCATTTATATACATGTAAATGATTATATATTGAAAGTTTACATGCATGTAAAATGATTAGTTAATAACTAATCGATTATGATGATGAATATGGCAAGATGCAACGAGAAAGGAGATTATATATATAGATCAAAATATCAAACTAATCATTATTACGTGACATATTATTACATGAAAAACAGGCTAGACAATAGTGATGTAATTGACCATCTTTAAAAGGTTTGGGCTTGGTCTTAGTGTAGCTCCGTCAATGATCACAAGGGTGTAATCAGAAGTCGGAGTTATGGTGAATAGAGAACTGGCAAGAAGTTGAGAGAAAACATTAGGGACATAAGCACTTGAGAGGCTACTTAGGCTAATCCCAAGGGAATTTTGGAGGAAAAACTATAGAAAAAAAATTCACCTATAAAATTTATACATGAATGTAATGTATATGTATGTGTGGTTTATGTATTTTGCTGGAGCATCAATTCACTTTAAAAATTAATAAATTTTCAGTTTAACAATATTAGGAGCAAGGAAGAAAAAATCAATATTTTCGGCGAAATATCGATGAAAATTTCGTTTTTTTTCACACAGCGAAATATATTTCTCACCCCAGAATTTTTGGTCCGAAACTATCGATATTTCGCGATATATCACGATATTTTCGATATTTGGCCGAAACTATTGAAATCACCCAGAAAAATTTCTCAAAAGAGGCTGCTCCACCGGCAGCCCAACTCCGGCCACCTCCAATGCTCACTAAAATTTAACACAATCTTCCTCTCAACACGCACAACAACTTCCCTAATTAGCACAAACACCAATTCCAAGCCTAGATAGGGTAATCGAATCAAAACAGTAAATTGAGCCCTAAAACTTCAACTCACCAATTCTCCCTACCTAGATCAAAAGGGAATGAAACCTTTTGAGGTTTTGTTGTACAGGAGGAGAGCTTCCAAACGAGACCAGCCGTGCCTTTTATGGTGGCCGGAAAAGGTAGTTTCGACGACGACTCCGCCACTGTGTAGCCGCACCTTCTCGGTGTGATTCCTCCCTCACGGCTACGCAACCCGACCAGTCACCTACCTAGACGTGAAGAGGATGCTCCAAGCTTCATTTCGACACCTGCTCGCCCCCTATCTTGGCCGGACGGTGGCGAAGAAAATCGGACAACGAGAGAGAGAGACTCAGGGAAGGAAGAAGAAGAAGAGAGAGAGAGAGAGAGAGAGAAGAGAGTTGGGCCTTCTCTCTCAATTTTCCCAACCCAACTCCAAAATATCCAACACCAACAACAATTCACCTTTTCACTATCCAAAAATACCCAACACCGACAGCACTAACCTTTTCACCTTAACTTACTACAACTCTCTATAGATCAATGTTTATTCAAAGTTTTCATTTTAAATATAGTACATAATATAGAAAACAAACATCTCTTAAAGTTTGGTTTAAAATTTCCTTGTTTTTCTTCAAATTTCCGTCAATTTTCTCTTTTTTTTACTGCAACCGATATTTTTCCCGAAATTTTTGTCAAAATTTCCATATTTTAAAGGGTCGAAATTTTCGTAATCATTGAAATTTTCTCTTGATTTGATCAGGAGATAGGAACTTATTTTTTTGATATGTGCGGAATAGTCGGGTCGGGTTAGACCGGGTGAATATCACATCACTAGCCCCACGTGGCGCGCACGCACCGGCTCGCATTTCTGATCCTCTCCTACCTACATAATAAAACCTAGACCGTTTCAAATTTCAATCTCCCTCACAAACCCAACCAACACAGATACAGATTTCAAATCAACACCAAAAACCCATGCAACCTAATCCAGATCAATGGGACACGGTATTCACTACGATTCACTCTCCAATTTCCATTTCTCCATTTCGATTTTGAAATTCGAAGAGAAATTGATTTTACAGCTTGCAATCTTCCAGGTGAGAAAGGCCGCCCCAGTAAGAAGCTGAAGCTCAGACTCTCCATCAAGGTCTCATCATTATGCTTTCTTTTGTTCTTGTGAATTTCACTAATTTTTATGATACAGTTTTGCCAATCAGATGTCATGTTTATGCAGGAAACCGCAAATGTGCCAAACGACGACGCTGGCTGCTTCGTCACTGAGCAAGAAGAAGAAGATGACAATGTCCGCCATGGTATGGTATGCATTTAATGTTCATCGCCTTGGTTTCCGATTTTCAGTTTTTCTGAGTTTGATTTTTGACTTGTAATGTAATGAAGCAAAATACAGAGATTTTACCAAACTAGAATTGAAGCCTGATCACCCGAATCGCCCTATATGGGCCTGCCCTGATGGCCGAATATTCCTCGAATCTTTCTCCGCTTTGTACAAGGAAGCTTATGACTTCCTCATTGCCATTGCCGAACCCGTTTGCAGGTACCAATTGTTCATGTGTGTAGTTTTAATAATTTCCACTTTTTCGTGTTTAAAATGTTGTTGAGTTGATGAGAGGATTTTGGTTTGGAATTGTTTGAATAGGCAGGAGTTGATGCACGAGTATAACTTGACCCCGCATTCGCTCTATGCGGCTGTGTCAGTTGGTCTTGCAACTGAGACTATTATTTCTGTTCTTAATAAGCTGTCGAAGATCAAGCTTTCGAGAGAAGTTGTTGATTTCATACAAAGTTCTACTGCTAATTACGGTAAAGTGAAGCTCGTGCTCAAGAAGAATCGCTACTTTGTGGAATCGCCATTCCCTGAGGCAAGAATTTTTTGGATTTTGCTTTTTGGAGTAGTGGTTATGGATGCATAGTCTGGTTTATGTAGGTGTTGTTTTGTAATGGTTTACAGGTGTTGGAAACATTGCTCAGGGACGACTATATATCTCAATCAAGGATTACTTCAGAGGTCGGTACCTTGATCTGCATTGAACTTGTAGTTATAGGTGTATGTTTCTAATTTGTGTTCCATTTCATGAAGAAGATACATATTAATTTTACATACACAAGTGGAGAATTATAGATTAGCTAGCCATTCAGCTTTGTTCACTGTACATTTCTCTATGTTTTCCTACATATATATGTGAATGTGCTAAGGAACACATTTTTTTTCTGGCAATACTCTAAATTAATCTGAGTTCTTTTATAGGGTTCTTGTGGAAATGGTGGTTTTACTATTAGCACAACAATGGGTGAAATTGGAGCTGGTCCTAGTGATTTGCTAAATGAACCAGAATTGGCAACTGTTGCTGACAAAAAAGTAATTCAGGCATTTGAAGTTGATCCTACAAAGGTACTTGCCTGCAATTTTAAACTAAAACCCGATTTCTTTGTTACTGCATATCCAGGGTTGCTTGGTATCAGTATCATATAGGCCCTTTCCCCTGTCATATTATCCCAAGATTTAAGCTCTAGTGTGCGTACTCATGATTTCCATGTGATGGGCGTCTTGCCAGCATAACGAACTGGTTGCTTTGACAGTTCCGTACTTTGTTTTAAAGGCGAGACACTGAGACTAGATGTTTTTTGCCTTAGGAGGTGAGGGAACTCTTTTGAGATGAAGTATTGTATCTAAAACTAAAAATGCCCTTAATTACTGTGTTTCATGGTAAGGATCGTAACATAGACCCGTTATCCTAGTTTACCTTAACACATACTGCAGTGGAAACCACAAACCACTTCTCACACATTTCATGTCAAATTCATGTTTCATTTTAGAAAAATGGGTAAAACTAATGCTGACACTTCAGCACACATTAGGTCAACACTACCACAACAGCTTGGATCCACCGAAGTTTTCTTTGAGATCATGGGTTGCTACCAAATGTTTGTAATGAAACAAAAGCATGTGCTTCCATATATCATTATATCCGCTGGATTTCTACCCAAATAGCCCCCCAGTGCAGTGGGTTCTTCTGAGTTAATGATTCCAGTTTCGGTATGGAGTTGTAAATTTGTAATGTGTTTTTAGGGTCAATTAGGCTACAGATAAAGGAGAAATGAGTGGCTTGCGAAGTGGTGTCTTCGTTTTACGCCATAGTGCACTGCTTGCTCTTTTCCAGTATGCTTAAATTAAAGGTGTATGCATGTTGGATTTAAACAACCATACATGTCAAATATGTCGGCCATTCTAACGGTTTACTTGGAATCTGATGGGCATTTGATTGGTCGAGTGGCTAAATATCCTACAACTGTGAAAGTATTTCTTTTTATGCAGATTAATCAATTTATGAAATAATTCTTTACTTGGCTTTAGATCAGAAAGTTCTTAATGATACCTATTTTGGTTACTGACAGGTTGAGGATGTTAAGCAGCATTGCTTGCCAGATTCTTTGAACTACCCCATGTTGGAGGAGTATGACTTCAGAAATGATACAGTGAGCTACTTTCTCCCTGCTACATTGCTATTCACTGATAAGAGATTATTCATCACATAGAAGTTTTCTTTCTTTCATTTTTTTTTCTTTTGTTGGTATATAAAATTTTCACTCTTTCGATAATGTAGGTTAACCCTGATCTTGACATGGAATTAAAGCCTCAGGCGCAACCACGACCATATCAGGAGAAGAGCTTGAGTAAAATGTTTGGGAATGGTGTGTTCTGCTTGTGCTTTAAAACAAGTTTCAAGCATATTTTGTTGAAGTAATAATCTCTTAAATGACACCTTTACTCTGAGGCATGCTGAATCTTATCAAGTGTGCTTCAACTTTGGGCAGGACTTTCAGTAATAAATTTCGAGAACCCTCTTCATATATATCTTGCAAGAACTGTACATATGCAGCACGGCTTGTTTCCTGTGGATTTAAAGAAAACATATATAACTTCCATGGTTGAAAAAAATTCCTCATTTTCTTTTAAAAATTGATCTTGTTTCCTCCAAATTCTCTTAAGTGGCAACCATGGATTTTATCGCCTTATATTTTATTTTGACAAAGCTTTCTGGTACTATGAAAAGCATTAAGAAAGTCTTTAGTATGGATGCTTTAATTATATGTAAACTATATCATTTGATACGCAGGAAGAGCAAGATCTGGCATTATTGTACTACCTTGTGGTGCCGGAAAGTCTCTAGTTGGTGTTTCGGCTGCCTCCAGGATAAAAAAGAGCTGCCTTTGTTTAGCAACAAATGCTGTTTCTGTTGACCAGTGGGCTTTTCAGTTTAAGTTGTGGTCAACCATTGCTGATGAACAAATTTGTCGTTTCACGTCTGATACTAAAGAAAGACTCCGTGGAAATGCTGGGGTAGTTGTGGCAACATACAACATGATTGGTTTTAATGGCAAGAGGTCTGAAGAATCTGAAAAGATCATAGAAGAAATAAGAAATAGAGAATGGGGACTGCTTCTCATGGATGAGGTAATTATATGATTTTCTGTGGTGGACTCTTGTTACACTAGCGTACATTACAAATTGATTATATCTTTCTGTTCATATAGGTGCACGTCGTTCCTGCTGAAATGTTTCGAAATGTCATCAGGCTTACTAAATCTCACTGCAAGCTTGGGCTCACTGGTAAGTCTGATACAGCTTCAGGACATGCTACTCTTCCTAGTGATCTTTTATTGTTTGGAAGTCCTATATCTATTAATGTCTACAATTGCAGCCACACTTGTGAGAGAGGATGAGAAGATCACAGACCTTAACTTCCTAATTGGTCCCAAGTTGTATGAAGCAAACTGGTTGGATTTGGTTAAGGGTGGATTTATTGCAAATGTACAGTGTGCTGAAGTGTGGTGTCCAATGACATAAGACTTTTTTGTGGAATATTTGAAGAACGAAAAATCAAAGAAAAAACAGGTGTGTCTATTCTGAAACTTCACGCTCTTATAGACAACATAACGGAGTTGCAATTTAGTTACATGTGCAAGATGTAGCATTTCTTGTCTAGCCTGTCTATGTTCTCTGATGTCTTTGCCTAGTTCTTCAAATCCTTGACTACTTTATTCTCCTCAGAGACTTTATGTCATGAATCCAAATAAGTTTAGGGCATGCGAGTTTCTTATAAGGTTTCATGAAGAGCAACGTGGTGACAAAATTATTGTCTTTGCTGACAATCTCTTTGCCCTCGAGGAGTATGCTAAGAAACTTCGGAAACCTATGATCTGTGGTAGTACCAGGTTGTTCATGGAAATTTTGGATTTTAACTTCTTTTACTTCTGCTGTGAATCTAATGTAGAATTTGTGTGGTCAACAATCTAATTCCATCTTCTTTCTTGTAATTTCAGCCATGCGGAGAGGACGAAAATTCTAGAAGCATTTAAAACAAGTCAGGACATAAATACTGTATTCTTGTCTAAGGTACTCTTAGGATGTTCTCCTTGTATATTATCAAGTCTGAAAAAGTGCCCCATTTTGTTTTAATTTCTCTACTCCATGTGGAACACTCTCCTCTTTAACTTATCTGGAAAATGAAAAACCACATGTTTGTCAAAAATGAATTTGTTGCACCATTTATAGCCATCTTGAACTTTGAGTCGCCACTGACAAGTGGAAATGCTCCTTCTAAGCTGGAATTAACACTTAATCTCATAGCAATGTTCAACAATTATATGTTAATTGCAGGTGGGTGATAATTCCATAGACATTCCTGAGGCAAATGTGATTATTCAGATTTCATCACATGCTGGTTCAAGACGTCAAGAAGCTCAGCGTCTTGGTCGTATTTTAAGAGCTAAGGTTTGTTTCAATAATTATTGTTATGTACATGTAATCCTTGATTTCTTCTGATATTAGGACTTGATTACAATTTTGTTGTTCGCTAATGCAAGGATTCTTTACATCCTTGTTTGTCATCGTTTTACACACATGCTTACATCTTTGTCACATTCTCTCGGCATAAGTTAGAGTTCTGATTTTCTTTTGAATCTTAAAATCTGATCGGTTGGCATGGTTCATTAATATCGAACTTGTCATGTATAACCTTTGATTAAACAGGGTAGACCTCAGGATCAGATAGCAGGAGGAACACAGGAGTACAATGCGTTCTTTTATTCCCTTGTGTCAACAGATACTCAGGCATGCATTGTTAATGTGGTTGTGCTAACAATTTAACTTTTTACAAAGGACTTTCTAGGTGCTATACTATTTTGTAAAAAGCTTGAGATTGAGTTGGTGTCCATTTGCATTCAGGAAATGTACTTTTCAACTAAACGGCAGCAGTTTTTGATTGATCAAGGTTATAGTTTCAAGGTATCCATCCCTGATCTATCTAATGGTCCTGTAGTGTGGTGCATCAGCTATCAGAACGTACCTCTCTTTGATCTCTACGGTTATCTAATTGGCTTTTAATATATATACATTATTCGCAGGTTATTACAAGCTTGCCTCCCCCTGAATCAGGAGCTGATTTGAGCTATCATTGTATCGAAGACCAACTGGCCCTACTATCAAAGGTCACTAAGTTCCATCTCTTTCAATTCTTTGCTGAAAACTTGAATCTCTCACATGTTTACTGATTCAAGGTGTTGAGTACTGGTGATGATAAAGTTGGCCTAGAGCCACATGAAGATGATCCGGATGAGATTGCCCTTCAAGCACGTCGTTCAACAGGATCCATGAGTGTAATGTCGGGTGCAGATGGGATGGGTTACATGGAATATAGGTATGCTTGGTGTAGTTTTTTACTCTTTTGCTGCACTTGTAACTAAATGACATATTTTTTTGAATTAAAATTTCTTTACGAGTCTAATTCATAGATCATCTCCTACTATGCAGCACTAAGAAACGCAAGCACCGCGAAGCACAGACTAAGAGTAAGCCGAGGGATCCAGCAAAGTGACATCATTTGTTTAAACAACGCCATGGCTGAGACCAGGAAGGAGAGAGTAAATAAATATCAGTGGGAGTCTGAGATTGATGCTTCTGTTCATATTTTTGATGGTTTATGAGCAAGTTCTCTCATAACCCCAGTTTCCAAATTAGGGGAAGAGAACCAATTCTTTATACCATAGGACACATTCTTTTTCAGTATGCTCGCTCAATATTGGTGCCATTAGCTGCAGAATCAAGGACATAAAAGAATCACATTAACAGCTAGACAAAATGGCATGGGCAAACTTAGGGGAGTAGACTCACAGATACTAAAGATACTTGGTTCAACAATAAGACTTGATTTATGTGAGGTAAATCACTCTTTCAGACATATAAAGACTAGCACCCAAATGGTATGCAACTCCGGCAACAAAAGGTAAAGGGAAATCTAGCTTGATTAACCGTAAGTAATGAACTAATGATGAGTCGTACTTGCGATGGATGAGCCAATATCATGTTTGGAAACTAGAGCTTTGTTACTACCATATATTGACTACTTGGTATCGACATCCATTGAGCAACTCGGTAGGCTTTGTGACACAACCACATCTGAGCAACTCAAGGCAAGCTACTATAAATTGTTGGCCCTTATCACCATTTGGGTAAAGTTGAGTCCATTCTAGTACTCTCACTTAGCCAAAATCACCTCCTAAATGGCTTTGAGCAACGGAGGGTTATCAATCAGTAGCTTGAAGATACCGAGACAACTCTAGTTGGTGAAGAGTGAAGACTCGGTAGTCTAGTCGACTTAGATCACATCCGATTTGAGAAGAAACAAGCTTCATAAAGTAGTCTTCCAATACCTGGTTTTTGTTCAAATGTGGTACCTGCCTTTTGTTCAAGTGTGGAATAGGGCTGTTCATCGTAAACATGTTCAAAAGAGGAACAAGGTATTAAGCAATCCTCCAATTGAGCTTTCAGGATAACTGAGCCTTTTTTTTGTTTGTGAAGATTTGAAGAATCACCAAGTTTTCGGTTCATTTTTAATTGAAGTTGTGATTTTTCCTAGAACATTTCATGCATGAGTTGAAGGATGTTTGGGTGGACATGTAAGCAAGAGCCTTTTGTACACAAAACCAAATGTTACCAAATATCAAGCAAAGTGATAGCAAATTCTGAAATACATGGACATTATTCACCTCCATCCTTTTTGTTCGTCTAAACTTTTCATAAAGAAGGGCAGGATGGTTTTCTGATCTTCCGACGAAAAGGCCTACATGCCTCGATGCTGAGATCAGCAGCCGCTGCAAGAGCCATGAAGATGGCAGCGTCTTCGACGCATGTCACATGCCTCATTGCTAATTGTACTAATGGCTTGCTGCTTTTCCCTTCTCCTTGTACTCTACAGCTCATGACAAAACCACCTTCAACTGGACCCAAAGCCGCATAGTCTCCACTGCTTTGTGGACTTGGCAGCGGAGGGGCTGCTGCTGCGGCTGCTTGCATCTGTCTGTCGGTGTCGATGAAAAATTCACCACCTTTTTCAGCATTGATGTGGATCTCGGACATGAGAAGCTCAGCTGCTTCCTGGCATTCAGATAAAAGGCGAAATCGGCAGCAAACAGAGTCTCTAATGCTACCGCGCTCACGCCATGCCTCAAGCTTTGCCCATGGCTGCCAGCTCTCAGGCCTGCACGGATCAGGACTAACAATCAACCAAGCTCCTGGGTTTGATCTTGCAACCCAATCACAACCTGTTGATGGCACAAATGGAGTGGTTATAAAGGCTGCTGCAACAGCAGAGCCAGAAAGATCATGTATTGTCACCTTCCATCCTTTTCTCTCTCTTCTTTCTGTCTCGAGATTAGAATCATCCACAGAACCTGACCAGTAATTGCTCAGTGGATCCACCTGGGGAACCCTGTCAATATATTAACCCATTAGTAACTTAATTACTACATTATGGACGTTGAAATTCTTATTCACAAGTCACAACAGGGAGAGAATGAATACATCATATATAAAGGACACTTCAAAAACAGTATCCAAATCGGTCATAACTTTCTAATACTGACAAACAATTCTTGAATTCTTGGAATTTTAACAAATCTTGCATTATTAGTGCATGTATAATCTTTAAAAACAAACAAAATGAAAAATTATCTACCAGAGTTGAGGATTAGGAAACAAAGCAAGCATGGGGCAGGAAAAGATGCAAGAGTAAGACAGCACAATGAAAGCAAAGTTTTTATGATAATCAATCAGCATCTGCACTATCAAATAGGACAAACTTAAGAAGGGCAATTGCCGTTCAAAAATTATATATTCAGCAAGAATCTAGAAAGAGCAAAATAATTTGTTTAACAGTAGCTAACATTCTCCTTTCCAGTCAGTGTTATATTGTTGTCCTCTATTACTTCACTCTCTTTTTTTTTAAGCAATCCTCACAATTGGAATCTACACTGCAGCCGTCTGAATATATAACTACTGACAATTAAAGACATCGTATAAGTCATATCACCTGTCCCGGCTAAACCTGCAGCTGAAAATAGGCTGCTTATTGGAACCTTGAAGCTGAACAATCTGCGGACTTAGTCTCGTTGCATCGTCAAACTGGAAAACATATCTTGGATCAGGATCAAGTCTTACTCTCAAATGAAGCTCCACGCTCAGTTTTCCACTCTCCTGCTTGTTTTTGCCAATACCTATCCACCCACTGAAGAGGACAACCGGTTTTCCTGCTCCCCATTCAGGACCAACCTCCAGCTTGAATGTCCCAATTTGCTGCCTTTTGACCCCTACGCCACAATGGGACCCTTTTCTCCCTGTAAAAACAGCAATCTCCAGACACGCATGCGGGTTGTAGAAACAGCCAGGTACCAGCATCGCTTTGACATCTGAATGTTCAAGATAAAAACTGGAGGCTATGCTATGAGAATCAGGTGCAGCTTCAGGAGATGATAGCAAGGGGACTGATACTGTCTGCACAGGGAATCCTCGAAGGCGAATTTCACACAGACATGGAGAAGAGAATGCATGAATCCCAGACTTTTCAGATTTCAAAGCTGTTCCAGGAATCCTCAATCCTAGTGAGCCTATTGACAACCTAATAAAAGCCTGAGGATCCATTCTGGTCACAAAGGCCTCCCCATTTTCTCCAAAGCCATATTCTTGAACATATTAAAAATTTGTATGCATCTGAAGAAGAGTGAAAATTAGATATCAATAAGTCAATCTGAAATGAAGAATCTAAATCAGCACAATAGTTTCAGTCATGGGCCTCCAGAAATGTTTCTCGTAGCGTTAGTTTTATGATTAAATTTTCTAATCTAAAACTATAAAGATGCTGGTAGGATAATGTTTCCTTCCTGGTTTCTTTGAAATGAGAAGATAGAAGAAAATGATAGATTTACAACTTCTAACTGGAAGAAACCCAAGTCTAAGAAAGTTTCAGTCCTTCACTGCATTAACAAAAACTAAAAAAGCCATTTGCTTATAAGAAATTTCATGAATATAACACCCATCTGCCATTGACTAAGCCTCGTAGACTTAGAGACGCAGAGCCATAAATTATCTGTCTTAGCATCCCAGCAGTTACTCTATTTATCAAAAATTGGAAACCACAACTGGTTCAAACTTGTTTTTCTTCTCTACAAGTATTATAAGCAAAGCAATCGATTGCAATTTTATTTCCATTTCTTCTTTATGTTTTCGTAATCATCACAGAATTAGTAAACTCCCATGACAAGCCTTGTATAAATCTCAAACAACTAACAACTCAGATCAGATTACATAACCTCAAGCCAACTTAACATTCATTCACACTTAAGTCAACCGCACTCCATTATACTGAGAAACAGAGAAAAGATCATACACTAGCGAAAGCTAACACAAAAATCTCTTGGCGAATGCTAAGAGTATCAATTGATCACTTTGTCGGGATTCTAAGTTAAAAATCTATCTGACATCAAAATTAAGCTTCTATTGCTACAAATTCACAAGCAAGCACACAATTACATTTCAAAACTATTACAAAATGTCAAGTAGTCAATACAGGGTAAGTGGGTGAGTCCTCAATATATACTCAGCCACAAACTGTGCATCCAACAGAGAATTTATAAACAACCCAGTTAGAATCTCAACAAACAAAACTTATCCCACAAGTATATTCAAACAATCAAACTTCAACAAAAAAGAAACATAATTCAGCCAATGGAATCCCCAGAAATACAAGAAACATTCATAGTTCAGATAAAAGAACAGTCCAGGAGGCCCAAAAACCAAAAGAGAAAAAACAAGAAAGAAACTTGCTTACCTAAGTTGTGGAGCTAAAACAATACCAGAAGTTCAGCAGCAAAGCAAGTCAGGAACCAACAAAACAAGAACAAGGACCAGAGAGAGAAGAGGAACACACCAAAAACCGGCTAACCCAATAAGAGAAATCTCTTTAAGGAGGGAACAGAATCGAAACAGGAATGTGGGTACAATAAATATTATGAGCAAATGATTGACAGGAACTTAACAAAGAAGAAAGGGAGAGAAGGGGCTTGGGTATTGGTTAGTTAAACACAGAAAGAGATGGGGGAAGTGGGTATTTATTGGTGCTGTTGCTAACTTGCTACTGTTAGCTAAAGTCTGTGAGTTTTACTGAGTCAGAGAGTAAGTAGTAGTCTGCTTTGTTTATCACGTAGACTGTCCACGGATCACGAGGAGACACAGCACAGCACACACCCAACAGCACCCCTTCTCTTCTCTTCTCCTCTTCTTCTTCTCTCTCTCTAGTTCAGAATAAACAAACCAAAGTACCATATGTCATATGCTTCTCTCCTTCTCCACTCTGCGTCACTAGAAACGAATTGTTTTCTAATTTTCAGTTACTTTGTTTGTTTGTACATTTGAGAAGAAAAATGGGGAATATTACAACTTTGTCTCTGAATTTTGACTCAATTTGTTATGAAGACCTTCTAGTTAGATTTGTTTACAAATTAGGACGGATATCAATGTGGTTTGATCGTGCTCTTTACAAAACTCGATTTGCGCCTGGCATGATAATTTTGCGAATATTTTACAACAAACATTAACAAGACACATTTGATAAAAGATTACAGAAGTTATAAGAATTATCGGTGAGGACTGCCAGTTAGTTATTTGGAATAACTAACTTTGTGGTCATAAGTGTAAATCTCACATGCAACATGAGATGCGGATCTGACCCAAAAAAAAATGGGATGGGATGGGAAGCTACTATATTCTATTTATATATTTCGCAAATAATGAACTTTTCATGTGATTCATTATGTTGTCATTTACTCATTCTTCTCACGTCATCACATTGTGACAAAATTCGCTAAAATTGACGAGTTAGAACTTTAGGCTACAATCAGGCAAATTTGTAGTTTTGATAGTAACATCATTTAGTTAGTAACTGTCTGAAATCGAGTATGTCTCTCTCATTATATTTGTCGATGAAGTTCGAGGAATGATGAAACGTTCATACTTTTCACATGCTTCACCGTAAAAATCATGCTCCTGCAGAGAACTAGCCGACTGTCCCTCGCCAAATATAAGGTAGTGGCTTGGATTTGAAACTCTAGTTTACTACAAGGACATCATTGACAAATACAACAATTGGATGAAAATGAAGCCAAAGTGGTTTAAATGCAAATCTAAATATTTTAGTGATGACGATTGTTTTGTTATTATATGAAGTTTATAATAGAGTGTCAAGAAAGAAAAGTAAAGAGATGAGATGAGATGAGGTAGAGAGATGCAGTCGTGAATACAGCTGTAGCCAACACCAGTATTGGTTAGCTTCTTCTTCTTCCTTCTGTGTCTATCTCTCTCTATTTCTAAATGAATTTTCTTCGAGTTTATATGAGTACTACTACTACCTAGACTTATAAATGGACCGGATCTGGAGCGGATCGACCTAGATCCGGATCCGGATCCGTAATAAAAATTTTGGATCAAGATTCGACCCGTTACCCGTCGGATCTTTGATAGCTAGATCCAAATCCGGATCCAGCGGGTTAACGGATACCTGACCCGTTAATCCTATCCGTTTATAATAATAAATATTTTCAAATTTTAAATAATAATTTTTTATTTTATCATAAATTTTCATAAAACAATAATGAAATATTATAACAAAATAAAGGTTTACATTAAAAATTGAATTACATGGCCAAAATACTTCTTAACAATAAACTAATATATTCAAAATACTAGACCCCCAATGTATTTATTAGCAAAGAGCATAAAAAAAATATACGCATAAGTAATCTTCAACTTCATCAAATGATCATACTTTAGATGCAATTTAGACGTTTAGGTTATCCAAATAATTATTATATTATTGAATATTTATCAATAATATTATATTTATAAAAATATTATTTAATTATTTTAAAACGGATCCGGGTCCTTAACGGATCGGATCAACCTCAATTTGTATCCGATCCGTTTAATAAACGGGTTAACGGATCCGGGTCCTTAATGGATCAATGAGTCTAATTTTCGATCCAACCCGTTTAAAAACCACGGATCCGGAGCGGGTCTGGATCAAGATCCGATCCATTTACAGGTCTAGTTATGATCCCTCAAAAAACAAAATGAAACAGAGAAGGGATATCCTATTCCAAAGGCCAAACCCCAAACCCCAAATACAAATT
>NC_020497.1:12076558-12080269 GCF_000184155.1 Fragaria vesca subsp. vesca
AAAAAAACCGGGCCGAACCAGATATGTTCAGTTCGGTTTTCGGTTTGGGTCCAGCAAAAACCGAACCAGACCGAGAAAACCGAAGTCAATGATTTTGCCGGTCAACGTTTCAAAACGAGGTCGTTTTTGGGTTTTTTTTCCCGAAACCCTATGACACCCTAATGTAGATGCAGCTTGCGTTTCAGTTTTGCACTCACCTCTTCTCCTTTTTATCTCTTTGTCATCGCCTCCTCTCCTCTCTAACTCTCATCTCCGCAACTCCGCCATCGGACTCCAGTACTTCGACCTCTCCTCTCCTCTCAATTTTTTGCCGGTCATCTCTGTAGCACCTTCTGGAATCTCATGGCGATGGTGGTCGGAGTCTACATCGCGTAGAATTACAATGTTTGCAGCATCGATGAGCTTGTCAAGACCTTCCTCCTCATCGGGAAGCACCTCGAGGAGACCTACTGGAATCCCGAAGAAGAGGGACAAGGACGAGGGCGAGATCTAGATTGCCCACCATTCGCGTTGTTATTTGGCACAGGTTTCATCTTTTTGTTTTGGGATAGATAGAAAATGGTAGAGCGAATGGATACAATTTGGATTGTGAATTGACATTGTCCATTAGTTGGATAGTTGGATTCTGATTAATATGGATGTATACCTTGATTTTGATTAATATGGATCTAAAGCTTGCTCCTGATTTCTCGAATTGGATATTCCAAAAGATAGGCTAGGCATGCAAGGGTTCTGTGATCTTTAGTGGGTTAGCTTGATTTGATAATTGGGAATACGAAGATTGTAGAAACGAAGCAATTATCAAGGAAATCATATGTGAGGAGGTGGGATTTATGGATGGGTTCATCTTCTTCACATCAGAACTTCATTGTTTTCCTGGGTTGCAGGTTTTTGTCTATAGTTAAAACTATGGTCAAATTTTTTTACTACTGTTAATATAAAAAAAATAATAAATAATAAATAAAAAACCGAAACCGGGCCGAACCGTGGGTTTGGTTCGGTTTTCGGTTTGGTGTGTCTGAAAATTAAAAACCGGGCCGAACCGGACTGAATTTTATTTTCGGTTTGGTTTCCGGTTTAAGGTAAAAACCGAACCATTTCAAACCGAACCCACCCCTAAGCCACATTGCAGAAAAGTGATTATGTAGTCTCTCTTTTCTTCATCAGACATGGTAAAAAAGACTCTCAACCAATCATGCTCTTTAGATAGTTTGTTAGTAATGTGAAATACTTGCACTGGAGTAAGGAATTCTATCTTCCGAAGCTCACCACAAAGTTTCCCTTGCAGATCAGCAAGATCCTTTTCTGTTGAGAGAACGTTAATCAAGCCTTCAAACTTTGGAGCCATTCCAGAAATGGCTTCAGCGATGGCTCTAAATTTGTTTGCCATATCATTTAAAGCTCTTGCCTTTCGACGAGTTTTATTTGGAGCATTTGCTACATCTTGGGTTGACCTCGGTTGTTTAGCACGTTGGTTGGTACTTGGTGGTTGGGGATGACTTGGTTGTGTAAAAGGCACATATTCATTTTCCACTTCATCAAGTCCTTCATATTCTGATCCCACATATTGAGAGCCACCATCCGTTGTCATATCCTCCATTTGCTCGAAAAAATCATCAACTCGTACACCCGCTTGATTTATACTTGCATCCTCTTCTCTAACTTCTTCTTCATCATCTTCAGCATTTCTAGCATTTGTTCCTAGTGCACGATCTTTTCCATATATCTCTCCAAGTGCATAATAATGTTCAAACGGTTTGCCATACAAACCTTTTGCCTCCTTTTTGTTCTACAAAATAGAGAAAACACAATATAATGTTATAGACTTACAATTCATAACCAAAAACCTTGAGTTAAAATCTTGAGTTAACCATAACCAATTCATTTACGTATAGATTTCAACATGTAGACCTACTTTGCAGTAGGAGAAAGGTACCACAGCTAAAAGAAGCATTACATATGTTACAATGCAAAGAAGACTTACAGTGAGTGCACCCAATTTATTTGATATACTAGTTTTCTGTATCTAGTACCGTATCACCACAGTAAAGAAACATGAAGCAAAATACCGCCACTTTTAATTCCATTCCAGGTTAGTAAACATGCCCGAAAAGTAAAGAAAACACCAAGACAGTTACCTGTGTGGTCTCTAAATACTCCACCTAATCCTGTAGTGCCATCCGAATGGTTAAAAGAAACATCCACATTGAGTTTGACAAAACCTACAAGAGGGCGTTGCCAACACACAAGTGAAGCTTCCCGGGGTGGTTTCGAGGGATAATTGACCTTTTTAAACTCTTCCCACCAACTCAGTGTGATAGGTACCACTTCAGTGGCTTGTTTTGCCTCAAACACTCCACATTTTCGCATTTCGATTGCGCCATATAGCCCACATGCACATCAAAAGAGTATCAAAAGTTGTAGAGGCAGGTGAGTTCACTAACCAGTCATGAATGGAAGAGTCTTGGTTGGCAGAAGGAACCCCTGCTAGTTTATGGAAAGAAACTGCATGCACACAATCTCGGAGGGTATGGAGAGGTGACTCTACTGCTTTCTCAAAAAATGGACATTGGGTATCGACGTTAATACCACGCTTACTAAGTCGTCTTCGTGTAGGTAGAATATGAGAGGTTGCTTTCCAAACACATACTTTAACTTTCCCTGGAACTTGAGCTGTCCAAATTCTATTCCCAAAGGCCAAAGCTTGGAACTTGGATTAGGACCAACTGAATGTTCCTCCAAGACTCTAGTTCGAGTCAAGTGATGGGCTGTATGGACAGTGAACCTGCCTCCTTTCTCCTCTTCTCCCTATATCCATCTATCTTGATACCCTCAAACAAGTTTATGTTGATAAAATGATGAATCATAAAATGTTATTAAATCATTTGTTTTTAAGAATCCTTAAAATTTATGTTTTAAAATCTATATGAACCCAAAAGATTTTATAAATCTGCATAAATCAAATAACTCTTTTTAAATCCATCACTTAAAAAAAGGATGCAGCAATCTGAATACAATACACACCCCTCTTAGTATTAGGGGTTAGGGGTAGAAACTGACGACAGAGAAGAATATCCAAGGCTGAAATTACATCTAACCTAAAGATGAGATGAGCCTAAGGAGCATTGAACAATCAGTCCCGCTTCTGATTTAACAGGACGGGTAAAATGTTTTTAGATTTCAATCTCGTCTCATCCGGTCAAATTTCGGATTAGGCAAAATTTTGGAGACTGACGAGGCTCATGTATTTACAATATCAAAGAATCGGCCCAAGTGCCCTAGAAACTAAGACCGGGACGGGATTGAGATTTCGGTTTTTTTACCCAGCCTTATAGTAACTACCCAAAATAGGCTTTTCCCCATCATATTGGGGGGATCCAATAAGATGCGACTTATTGTGGAAATCCTTCACTCCTGTCTTGCTCGTTTTCTTTTAGGGAAACTACAATTTAATACCTAATATAATTTCATCTTACAAAAAGGTCCTTTAATTTGGTTCTTTAACGTTTAAGGACAAAATTTAGCATTTTTAGTCCTTTTTGTCTTTTGTGCCTTTTTTACTATTAAGTTCCTACTACAGTTAAGTAATTTTGACGGAGCATGGTGGGCCTATGAATTTGTTAAACATAATACAAGTATTTAATCTATCCTCTAAACTCAAAGGTAGACGGTTAATTTTTCATTTATCAATAGGAGAATCTATTGCTACTA
>NC_020497.1:12080289-12093049 GCF_000184155.1 Fragaria vesca subsp. vesca
AAATGTGGTCAGGTAGTATTTTGTATTTCTCCATTTTCTTTTGTTATGCCCCCCCTCCCCCCCCCCCCCCCCCGCCAAAAAAAACAAAAAAAAAAAAAATCCTTCACGGACAGATGCAAAGTGAATTATGAATATACATCTACCAATAATACACCAAAAGGTCCCAGGGATTGGCCTTGATTTGACAGCATTAGGCAAAATTTTGGAGACTGACGAGGCTCATGTATTTACAATATCAAAGAATCGGCCCAAGTGCCCTAGTAACGATGTATTTACAATACCAGACAATGATGTTACTGTTTCCTATCTCCCAATGCTCACTGTTGAACTGGGAATGAGGTAAGCATCAGTGGTTTCCGACTGCTCCTTATTCATATGCAGGAGCTGATGACTTAGCGTCATGGCATGACTATGGTGTGTGGCTGTGTGCTATAATTTGTTCTGGCACAACTTCGGCAACCAGGCCTTTAGCATTATCTGGTCTTCAACTCTCCCTATCGCACCTGTTCACAAATGTGGAAGTCAGTACACCTATAATCATTGATGAAAAAAACTCAGGGAAAAGTCAAAGTAATTTTTAACTTCTACGAGTCATAGGTATGAAGAGAAAAGCAATAAGGCTTCAGACCTTTAGACATAGGAATTTCATAAACATGGTCATTTACTGCAATCAACCAAGAATTTTGATATTGTCCTGACCAGTTCAATACTCTAAACAAAAAATCTTACACTAATCGAAACAATAAGGTTTTCTAATATATAATCCTTGTATGGTATAAATCTCATTGTTTTCATTTCTTCAACCTTTTTTTGTCTATAAAATAAATGCAACATCTATTATCCGATTTCCACAATTTTTCAATCATAAATGACTGGAAGACACGATATAAATGCATTTACTGCAGAAAGGTATTGTGGCAGTTACTAAAAAGAGATACAAGAAGACAGAGTTCCGAGAAAATTGTATCAACAGCTATATTAAAGGGGAAATGAAACTTCAAGCTAGTGTAATACCTTAATGCTAGATATGTCTTTACTATATGTGAGATGGCATGTATAATCCAAGGTCATGTTGTAGGCCGTGTCATTGTCGATAATCCACGCCCAACAGGGAAAACACCTGGAAAGCCGCCTTCTGGTTCTTCAACTTCTATAGAAGCATAACAATCACATTATAGGTTGATCAGATAAGAAAAGCAAGTACAACACACTAAATGATGAGGCAGAAGCACATATAACTAAAGATATTCCAACTTAAGCAGCCTGAAATTCCAGAAACACAAAAAAGAGGCAATGTTTTTATGAGGTCTCATGGCCACTCCAACTAGTTCAAGTCAATATATATGCAACACCTAATCCACTGTATTTATAAGTTTCACCATGTACACAGTGAAAAAATTTCAATGCGGCAGAAAATGTCCTCACCAGTTATTTCATCACCAGCTTGAGCCCCAGCAATTCCAACACAAGAATACAAAGAATCGTCATCTATTCTCAATTGATCATATGCAAGGTATACGTCCTCAATAGCAGCAATTTCATACAAAGTAGTAAGATCTTTGATGCAAGAAATATCCTGAACCAAATAGCACACAATGAGTATCCCAATCTACATTTACAATGGTTTGCAGAGTAAAAGTTATCAGCAGTGATGAAGATTTTTTTTACAGAGGACAAACAAAATCTTTCCAAAATTACTTTCCATGAGTCAGTGGACGAGATGCTTAAGAAATTTCCAGTTTACCTTCCTTGGGACAGAAGAAGCTTGCAAGTGAGCTAAAAGTCCAAGCCAGTAGCCATTTGACTTAATCTCAGCTTCATGTCTCATCAGAAGCGTCCGTTTTGCCTACAATTTCAATATTAACATGTCAATTAGAGAAGTGGTCATGAGAATTCCATTTATTTAAGAAAAAACGAAATTCTGTTTTGAAAGGAAAAAGCAAAAGAGAAGAAATTAACCCTGTCCAACTCCCTTTGGGAAATCTTGTTGCTATGCAAACCTCTAAGGACATTCTTGCAGGCATCAACAGCTTTGTGAACCTGATGTTACAGCTAACCTGTGAGGAGACTGGAAATAACCGGACACACTATGGCACTATATGAATCTAAATTACGCACCTTGCCAGGAGTTGATGTTACAGATATGACATACCATCCGAGATTCAGCCTATCAAAAAGGTTTAACTCGAATGACACATCATATGTCAAGCCAAGTGAATCTCTGACCGTAGTAAAAAGTCTACAAAGAGCATAGAATATTACATTAAAAATTGAGATAACAAGAGATCGGTGGCTCAAATGCAAAAAGTATGTTCGTTTATGAAGTTATACCGTCTTGACGTGGGACTTATCATAATGCTCTCAAATCATAGTATTCACTTAGAGTGTCATTAGAAAAACACAAGCTCTACAAATCCATTCCCCAAACCCAATTTCATTTAACAGACCTCCCTATCCGTTTCAACCTAAAAGGGCTTTCCAGTCTAACTAAATGGAAGACAAATATAACCTAAGACATTAGAAACGGAGGCTTGAAGAGATGACCAAAAATCATTCTATCCCAGTATCAAACAAATTCCAGTCTAACTAAATGGAAGACAAATAGAACGTACGACATTAGAAACGGAGGCTTGAAGAGATGACCAAAAATCATTCTATCCCGGTATCAAACAAAGCCTCCAACATGCACATTTAGATAATGTTGGCTGCTACAAAATGGCTGTAAATAAACCTCCCACTGAAAAACTTACATATTTTGGGCACACATTACAGAGCAGGCAGATAATGAATAAGGAAGACATGCAGATCATTCTCTTTTTCTCATGGAAAGTATTACCTGGAATTTATAATCTCAGCCAGGAGCCCCATTGTGATGCCAAAGAAAAGCGGGTGACCACGAAGTGTTCTTTGCATATCTTTCTGAGTATCCTTACCCTCCGCAACTAGCTCTTCAGATTTCAGCTGTGCATCTGCATAACCAGTGTCAACACAAAAAAGTTTGATATCAAATTCCAGATTCGATGCAACTCACCATCACAAGAAGAAATGTCGGTGATAGAGAACAGGTCTTTACCGTCAACAGTAAAACCCCAACGATTTGGTGCCGGACCTGCAATATATGCACATGCTCTCTCATCTGTGTCTTTCAAGAACACCTGTTTGAAAGGAAATAAACTATAAGCATGTGTCAAACCATTATAGAAATTCAACCATCAAATAAATTTATTACTACTCACTTGCTGAGACTGCAGATCAGAAGATGCTCGAAAAACAACCGGATTATACTTCTGCTCAACCTCAGAATGTTTTGCTGATTGAACTGTTCCCAAGTAATCAAGAATACACGACTCAATTTCCTCCTCAGAGAAGTCCCCAACTATACTTACCTAAACACATGTATACAGCTTATAATGAGGGATGTTTATACTTCTTATAAAAAGAACAAAAAAATTCAACATGTGGGATATGCACACCTCCATGTTATTCCCAACAAACTGGTTCATCACTGCATCCTTTACAGACTGCAAAGTTAAATTTTGCAATGACGTTGGTGTAGGTTCTACAAAACGCTCATCTCCGTCCAACATTGCTAGCATGAGTTTGTGAGCAGTTGAGCGCTCCAAGCTTTTAGGGATGGAGCGATAATATGACAAATATAATTGCCTTGCTCTATCAAATGCATCATCCAGCCAGACGCTATGCTGCAAATCAGAAAACATTACTGTCAATCATCTTTCTTCATACAATCTAATGCACCTCTGAAATGGAGATGCCCTGTTCAAGACATGGAGAAAACATGCAGACAACGCGGACAAGAAATGTCCCCAACATTCAAAATTCAGCAGAAAGATTATGAGTCACGATGGGATTACCTCAAGTACCATGTGAAGCAATTGGAAAGCGGCACGCATCCCATTATCTCTTAAAGTGAAGCGGAATTCCATAGAAATAAATTCCTCTGTGGACTCCAATGAGCAATTAATCAAGTGGTTCACACAGAAAAGTTCTACCTGAGAAGAATGATGCATATACATGAGACGATCTCAGCAAAAATGAGGTAAGCTCCGATACAATTATCAAAAACTGATTATACAATACCATAATGATCCGAGTATATTTCTCATATTACCATGCCATGTAAACATTTTGCAACTACTGTAATGTAAGTTGGCCTTAATGAATATCATAAGCATACGTCCCGTGAAATACTATAATACAGAATTTTTTCTTCCCCCAAGGTAGTTCCTTTTTTTTCCTATAAGAAACACAAGTTCATTTATCAAAAGAAAGAAGTTCATCAACATAAAACACAACAACAAGACACTAAAGCCTAAACCCAGAGCAAAGAAAACTCCTTGGCCCAAAACAGTAAGACCAACTGAGGCAGTATGGAAAACATTGTAAAACAGCTCACAATAAATACGCCAGCACTTAGCTATTTAGCAATTACAGTGAGATGTGAAATATATTTCACATAATGACACTTTGTGATACCTAATTCATTTAACAAGAACCAATCTCAAGACACAATATAATGCATTCAGAGGAAAGAATCTCCTCCTACATTAAACAGTATTGGACAAATTCATTCACAAATCAAATACAAGTACAGTGAAACCTCAATAAAAGAATAATGTTGGCACTACAGAAAATTATTACTTTAAAGAGGTTATTATATTATCGATAAATGAATAAATGATAAATGCATATTTATTACTTATTTATAGAGGGTTTTGTTGTTAAAATTTTCCCAAATTTGCTAAGAGTATATTTAATTTTTCATAATACAAGGAAAAAGCAAAGGACTATATTTGAATACTTAAGAAAAACTAAACTGAGAAATTAAAATTGTTAAGAGTTTCTTTAATTTGTATTATGAGCATTAATTACTCTTTATTTTATGTATTTTATGAATTATTCATATTTTTGTTATATTTTAAAATATTTATTTACACAAATTACTTTATATATTCGTTCGAACCTAAAGGGAGTCTAAAAAATTATTATCTTATGTATTTAGCGAGGTTCCTAGTAATATACACCGAGTCGGGACCGGAGAAATTTATTATTTAATCGAGGTTACTAATTTATCCAACATTTATTTATTGAGGTTTAACTGTAAACTGCATACCTGCTCCCTTGAAAAGTTGCCAACACGACCTCCCTCACTAAGAGTTCGTACACCCACAACAACAGAACCTTTTGATTCAGAACTTTCAGTAGCCCGTCCACCACCAACTATAAGCCTCATCACACCTCCCCGAGCCTCACTTTTTGAAATCTGTGATTGAAGCATAAAACAAAGACATGAATTTAGTGTAACTACAGTAACCATTTTCATGTGTATATTTTTATCAATAACAGTGAAAGTAATTTAGCACAATCTGAAGTTTCAAAATGACGCTCAATCTCAGACACACAATGCTTATATAGCTCATAATAATGTATAACGTGACATGATCAAGTTGTATCATCCTTCATATTTCAATCTTCTTACACAGTCATGAGCACTGAATTTTATTTAATAGAAGAGAAACCAAAAACAAGTACATGTCCGAGACTGACTAAAACATAAGCAAGAGATACCTTGTAGTTTACAGAAATTCCATTTGAAAGACGAGCTCTAGTGATCCCTGTTTCTTTGTCATAAATTTTTGTCATACTTGTTTCAGGGCTACAGGTGATAAAGGATGGCATGCGCTCCTGCCTCAATTCCTGTAACTGCGATGAAGATATCAATTCTTTTGGAACCTCAAGCTGCACAAACAAACAGATAACCAGTAAACAACGAAGTCAGGAAGAACTTTCCAGAGATATATAAACATGAAGTTAAGGGATGAAAGCAGGCCAGTAAGGAAGGACACCTCTGGCTCAGGCTCGATGGGGTCCTCCAATCCAGCTCTCGTAGCAGCTGTAATCTCATCAGGGGAAATGGTGAACTCAGTTTCACCCTTTCCATCAACATGCACTTTCTTTGGAACACAAGCAACAATCGCTGCAGGAAGGGGTGCAGTAGGCTTTCCAAAATCAGAAACAAATTCCAACACCTTGGCACCGATTGAGTTAACCTACATGATTAGATAAAAAAATTAATAATAATTACTGATACTTAAATAATTTAAGTTTAAAGGATCAAACAACATTTTGGGTCTTCAATTTCCAGCATTTCTTCAAAAATATCAACTTAATGATATTTCCTATTTTGATGAGAAAAAACAATGAAGCCAAATTTAAGGATCGAAGAGCCTCAGACCCTCAATTTAAAAGAGATCACCCACCATATGTGCTCTGTAAAATTAAAATACTACCATCCTACATGTTCTTATATGTGGCATTTTATGGTTTAACTATACTTTACATTTACTATACCAAGTGACGCTACCAAGTGATTAATGATTAAACATTACCTCTTCAAGAGTGACGGTTCCAGCGACAGCAACCAGACTATCATGTCCTTGTCTCTGATCCATTACTGTATGACCCAGTGCATCACTCTCCATGATGAAATCCAAATTATCAACAGAAGATACATTATCTATCATCGCCGCCAGATGCTCACTATCTTTTAATAAAGCATCTATGTAACGAGTCAATTCACCCTTAGTAACACCAAACTCTTTGAGCCTTCTAACCTGCACAAGATAAGAACTTTGCCGTTATGTTTTAGTAATCAGTTAACAAGATAATCCACAAAAAACATATTAGCATAGGTAACAACATATATACTGAAAAAAATGGATAAACTGAAGTTCACAAAACACGAGTGAACTGCAAACTTTGTTTTTCCCAAGCATGAATGGATAAATGCCAAAAGCTTGAAGCTGCAATTTCAACAGAACTAACTAAACAGTCAAGGTATGTTTTCTCCATGAAAGAAGGGAAAAGTTAATAAACAAAAATAAAAAGAAAGAAGAAGGCTTATAGTTTCTAGACCAAGACATCAAAGTCAATCATTATGCTCAATTTATTAAAAAAAAAAAAAAAAAAAAAAAAAAGGTAAAGGAATCAAACATGTTATTGATCCATTGCTTTGAAAAAATTAAGAATAAGAGGTGAACAGTTATACTTCCAAGGTCAACTTTCTTTTCTTTTGGTTTTTCAGAAAACATAAAGGTTGACATTGTAAATGTTGCAACTGTTGTCAAGGGTCCCATCTAAACAGCAGTACATATCTTATCAGAATTGATAGCATGCGGAATACACTCATCCCATAAACAAGTTATCCAAATTCAGTAGTGCAAGACAGAAATGTCAACCTCGTGAACAGCAACTCTTATTGCAGTTTGCCAATTCTTCGGTTCAGCAGTTACAGTAAGAGTAGTGACTGTACATCCTTCCCTTCCAGAGTCACTATGATCTAATTCAATTGAAGTAAATGGTGGATTTGAACTCTGCATAATTTTAAAATGAACCAACTCAGAAACGACTGCATGGTACATCCAGAAGATACTCGAATATTTCCATAATAGGAGATCGGCTAGAAACTGGAAATAATTTGGTGACTAAAACTAAAATTGACCTTGTATCTTGTATTGATTCGGAAATGTAAAGCAGAAAGAAAAATTCTCTTCATTAGAACATTTCGCAAGTCACCATAAGTTCGAACTTTGTTCACAGGAATCTGCAATTGTTCCACAAGACATGCTTAGAAGATAGAGAGACTGGGATACCGTTAAGAATATTAGTAAAAATCAATAACCATATCAACTAACAATTTTCCGACCGCGATTGCTCATAATTTGAACAGATACACAACTTAGTACATAGTTAGAAGAAACTCTACAGTTGTGTACCTTGCAGAACATATTAAATGAGAAATTCTGAATCAATTCATGCTGAAAAATCTGCGGAGGCTTCAAATCCATACTACTTCCAGGCAGTGACCAATTATGCTTCACAGGAGGACGGACAGTGTGCTTTTCCTTTTTAAGGAGTTTTGTTTGGTCATTGGAATTAGATATTTCAGTAGACAAATTTCCGGTCAGGCCAACTGAAAGCTTAGGGACAAGGAAACTAGCCATTGCACCAAATGCACTAGGAGTAGGTGCTGACCCATTTTCTTGGCCAGTTTGTCCAAAGACAGCCTGCGGTGAAGTTAGTTTGTCCATGAATCTAGAAGCGAATGAATAAATACAACTATACATGATAAAGGATGAATTCTTGCATACCTCAATTTGGTAAACTGTTTTTGAGATGTTTTCAATATCCCCAACAATGTATAAGGTTGCATTTGCAGGGAAGTACCAACGCTCATGAAATTTCCGCACTTTATCTACATCCCACTTCTTAATTTGCTCCTCTAATCCAATCGGGAACCTTTTGCTTAGTTTGTTTTCAGAGTGTAGATGTTGTAATAACTGTGCTCCAGATGAAACCGTGCAGAAGTTCAGACAATGCTTAGTAATACAAATTCAATAACAAGATAAAATAAAATTAACCTCCCTAGTCCGAACCTGGCAGTCAACACGATAATCTATCGTATTCATCATCTGTAATTCTGAAAGTATAGCCCGTCTTTCCTTCTCAACACGAGAAGAAAGGAATTTCGGGTGAAAAGCGATCTGTAGCATGAATGAAGCAGAAGCAAATGAGACCTTACAACTACAGACCTCCTATAGTCAATACTTTTTTTTATTATTTGTAAAACAGATTAATTGAATAGTATGTATGGTACAAATAAATAGAGTGAAATTAAGGAATACAAACAAGCCCATACTAAGCATGTAGTGCATGCTCATAAAGGACAATTGATTCCTAAATACCTCATTCAACGCATCCAGCACATTTGGAAGGAGATCTTCATCAGAATCCTGGAAAGCAACAGATTGTTGTCAATATATTTACAAGGGACACTAGGTTGTGATCATCTTAATTGCTTTTCTGTTACTTTTTGTTATATACATATATATATATATATATATATATATTCTGAAAACAAAAAATAAAAATAAAAATTAAAAAAAATTAAAAACTTATTGCAAGAGCTAGCCAGAAACAAGAAACAAAAGCCGTGGACAAGAAGTTCTAAGCGAGCTACAGGAAACTAAAAATAAAGAAAAGAAAGCTACAGCAGGAGTTAAAAATTAAGGAAGTATAGTGTTTAATTTAAGCAGAAGCCCACAAGGCAGACATGAATCTGACTTCGACCTCCACTCCATTATAGTAATCAAGGATCCTTCAATACCTTTTCTGCTCAAATAACACCCATAGCAGTGCAACCCTAAAGAGCTTTAGCCCTTTTCCTATTGCCATGAAAATTGACTTGAGAGAGGAAAAGAAAACAACCTGTTACCAACACCCAGCTAACCCAAGCCTTCCTATACAATTTCAGCTCCTACCTCCTCACTCCATCTATAACTTTCACCAATCATCTTTGTTGCTTTTACAATTTCTTCTTTCCTATCAAAATGTACATGACTCTTTGTATTATTTATCTCTCTTTTGTTCAAGGACATAATGTTTTGAGTCTTTTGCCTAGAGATATTTATAAACTCATATTGATAAATTAAGAATTACGTTTGACATCACAACCAGAATTACTGAATACTGCATCTATTGACTTAGATAAAAATCACAAAATACGAAAATTAAAAGAAAAGATAAAAAAATCATTTGCTGACTGGAAGCATAATGTAAAGGGGAAACCTTTGAACTTATTGGCGAATGAATATGAAACACTGTATGATGGAAATCGGTGTAAGCATTGGATCGAGCCCCTGTCCCAAGAAGTTTCTCTCGTTTCTTACTTCCAAGGAAAGCAACATGTTCAATCATATGTGCAATCCCTTGCTCATCCTCTTCCTCGTTGATTGATCCTACATGCACTTCCATGTGTGCTTCAAACCTAAAACTCCAACAAACGTGTTCTATGTAAGAGAAAATGCATGAAGTAAAAAAAAAAAAGGCAAAAAAAGAAGAACGTAAGACTATCTTTCAACATAACCAGAGAAGTAGCCAATAAGATGTGCTCATGTAGAGAGGCCGAACCTGGTTGGCGGAACCTTATTTGGTAAAATCAGATAGCGCAGCCCATTTTTTAGTTGTCCTCGATACAACTTTGGATGAGATGGAAGTTCAGAACTTAGAAATGCATCTACCTCTGTTTGTTCTACTCCAGGATATACTAAATCTGGCTCCTGTTTCTCAAGAATACCATCCGGCCAGGATGTACTTGCTGCATGTGGCTCATCTGGACCTACAGTTGCATATGGAATATGAAGATCCTTCACCTAAAAATATATGGATCAGTATAAGTCAGGATATGTCTTGAAGCATGACTAGTAGTACTGTAAATGTTTCTGAATAAAACCTTTAAAAATAATCAATAAATGTACAGTAATATTAACAATGGCAGACACATAGGGCATTTAGTATTCCCCATTATAGCAAAAGAGTCTAAAGAAGCCATCTCCAATCAACTTACCACATCTGTGTGAAAGAAGAAAACTGAAGGAAAAAACACACACCGAAAGAATATACTGTAGGTGAAGCAGTAGGCTAAATTTTAAATAATTGCAACAATTGGGTGGTGATGAGCATTTCTACGGCCCAGAAGGAGTAAAGATAAAGCCAATCAGTGCCAAATAGTAAAAAAGAAAAGAAAAAAAGAAACTGGAAATGAAATTCCAATAGAAGTAAATTTGGGTTGCCACTTACAAAAGCTTTCTCTGGTTTACGGTTGGTTAAACAGAAAGAAGTTGTATCAGGAAAGGCACTTGGCGTGGACGTCCTGAGGCGATGACGACCTCTACTTTGCCATGAAGAACTTCTACTTTGGCAAAAGGAGCTAGAAATGCTGTTATACTTTGGTTGAAAAGGTGCTCCTCCGATTAAAGGCTCCCCAAATATGGAGATACACTGTTCCCAACTATTACTCTTCGTTCTAGGTAAACTTGATCTACCCGGACCAACTTCAAGCAGGCGTCTTCCAGAAACAAATGAAATCTCTCAGTCATATCCAATGCTACTAAGTACTAGTATACTAAACCGATGAATGAATTACATAAAAAGCAGTGGTGGCTTAAAAATGAAATGTATTCAAATAGAGACCGAATAAATCCATCAGGCAGGAATCAGTTTCTTGTGCAATTTAGGGACCAAACAACACAAAACCAAAGGGCAGCACATGATTCCAATGATACAGAGAAGAAATTGATTGATTTCAATGAGCTGGTGGCCATAACTTTTTTTGGGTTAATTATATTAATTTGGTTCATGGTTTTTCCCAGAAAACAGTGTTTCTTTTGTTCGATTCTCATAGCAAGCAAGGGTGAAAGAATACCTGGAGTGAGAAGAAAAGAGAGGAAAACGAGGGCCACGAATAGAGACCACAGAATTACTCTTGGCCCGCCTCCTTTTGGAATAAGCATCATCTCTTCTTGTGCATATTTGGGGAACACTTGCCAGCAGAGAGCTTGTCGCCGCCGCCATTCCACCAGAGAGCAACAACTAAACTAAACGCAGCGAGACTGTTTAGAGCCGGGTGGGTAATTTATCATCGAATTGAACCATAAATTCGAAATAGATACTACGCTTTCTTTGGCAATGATGCCAGAGGCTTTGTTTGGCTCCGCTCCGCTCTAGATATGGTTACTCTAACCACCTCTTTTGGCTTGGACAAGTTTTGCTCATATCTGCTGGGCCACGTCATCTAAAACCAATCCAAGGGCTCCTGATTTTAATTTTTATTTATTTTTTTAACAGGCAAGGGCTCTTGAATTACTCGAAGGAGTTATATATCATTGAGGTCTCGCCATTCGACCCACGCTGGCTTCTCGGAATCCGCTCAACATGGTCAGTCATCTCAATTTTAGGGTTTGATTATCTCGTTTCGCATACGCTCATGCTCTCTTGTTCTCTCCTCAGGAAGTGTTCCGAAGTGCGATACTGCAACCAGGCCCGCCTGAAACCTTTGCGTTACAGACGGTTCAGCAAGTTATAAAGCCTCAGGTACCCACCTCTCATCGAATTGAATGTTTTATGTGTTGCGGATTCGATTGACTTGTGTATTACAGAAAGGGACGAAGCTGGTGCAAGATGAGAATCAACTGTTGGAAAATATCCTCCGGACATTGCTGCAGGAACTGGTGGTATGTACTGCTTAAATCACTTGATTACTTATGAATAGGACGAAGCCATTGTGTTTCTTACTTTTATGTATCACACTTTCTATGAGATCAAATATTTTAGCATCCACAGTTGTTTTTTTCTTTCTCTTTTTAAATTATTATGGTGTGTAACCTGAGATTGGTACAGTCCTCTGCAGTGCAGTCCGGGGAGCAGATAATGCAGTATGGCCAATCAATTGATGATGGAGAAGCTACAAGAGGACATATTCCACGTCTTCTAGGTCTGTCTGTACACACTTCTTTCATTTCGATTAAAATCCATAATGACTTTTGATTTGCAGTTCTAGGACCATACATCACAATGTAGAACAAAAAGTTTAGATCACCTATTTGGATTACAAAATTCAAAAAGGCTTGTTTTACAGTTATGTAGAGTCTTAAGGGGTGTTATACTAATTTTAGGGAACTTGATTGTATTGAAAAGATTGGGTGGCCTACAACAAAACCAAACAAAGGACTTGGTCTGATGTATCTTGGTTTGTTTAATGGTAGGTTGACCTTTTTGTTTTCAGCTGGAGCAATTCAGTGCCTTGATGAGTCCTAAATACTTTATGCTGAATATGAGTGAACTATGTAGGCAATGCATAGGCTGAAGAAGATTAATGTTTTGAGAGCCTTCCTCTCTCTCTCTC
>NC_020497.1:12093069-12116838 GCF_000184155.1 Fragaria vesca subsp. vesca
TTACGTTACTTCTCTCTCTCTCTCTCTCTCTCTCTCTCTCTCTCTCTCTCTCTCTCTCTCTCTCTCTCTCTCTCTCTCTCTCCACATATATATATATACATCACTTCATATTGTTTATCATTGTGTTACCAGATGTTGTGTTGTATCTTTGTGAGAACGAGCACGTGGAAGGTGGCATGATATTTCAGCTATTGGAAGACTTGACAGAGATGTCTACTATGAGAAACTGCAAAGACGTTTTCGGTTATATAGAGAGTAAGCAAGATATATTAGGAAAGGTTTGTGCTTTAATACTTGTCGTAAGAGTCTTTTTCCCAGTTTTTCTTATCCTTTAATTATATGGATTCACTTTTTGTTTCTAAGACTGCTTTTAAATTTGATGGATTTACTATATGCAGCAAGAGCTTTTTGCGAGAGGAAAACTTGTCATGTTGAGAACATGCAATCAACTCCTTCGTCGTCTATCAAAGGTTGCTACTAATCATACTAGTGAAAATTGGTTGTTATCGTCATTACATTTTTCTCTATTGTGCGATTTATCCATTATATCATAAATACCAGAAATTGTTCATGCATGCTATTTACTAAGTCACTTTAAAAGCTCATTTTGTAATGTTTATAAAATTCTTGACTAACTAGTACTCAGGCATATCTGTACTGTTTCCATTAAGAGATTTTGTATCTCTTCAAAAGAAAAGAAAAGAAAAGAAACCAATTTCCAACAAAAAATGATAATTTTTTTAAGAAAATGAAGCAGTTCAATCAGTGGAAAAGGAGTCCACCACACTTAAATATCAGAACCTATATACATTATTCAATCTGCTTGTAATGCAAAAGCAGCTTTGAATATCTGTAGGATCAGAAAAATACAAATCCATAAACCTCCAGAAACTGGAAACGAGAGGCATCCAAATGTGACTTCCTTGTAGAAGTTTGTGGATGATGCATTCTCTTACGTAGTGTGGTAGGAAGGTTCTTTAGTTTTGTCTTTCCCACATTGCTTCTTAGTAGACAGTCACTAACTCCAAAGAAGAAAATCCTATGGCTTTTTCCACATTGATGTATATTATGCACAAATTGGGAGGGTGGTGATAATATATTTTTGCTTTTAATGCAAATATGGGTTTGCTGTTGCATTTGTTTGGAGTACTGTGGGTTTGGCTTCCAAATTTGCTGGTGCAAAGGTATAGGGACCTATAGGAAAGGCCGTTACTCTTTTGACCTTGTGCTGTATCCACTTCTTAGTGGATTATTTGGTTTGGAGAAAAGTCGGAGGATATAGATTTACCTCACTCAGTGAGGACCTTTAAAATAAGGTCTCCATGAGGACTTAAAATCAACAGTTGGATGACGTGTATGCTAAAGAAATAATATTTAAACTAAATTTGGACTACTCATCCAACCGTAAATATGCAAGCCCTCTTGGAGTCCTCACTCTAATGTCCTTACCAGAGACTCCCTATATAGTTTATATTTTGTGTGGTTTTCTGCTGGCAATCTGGCATCTGTGTGAAGCATCTTAAAGATATCCAATATTGATGATTGTATTGACTGTTATGTATTTCTTGTCCATATTGATAGTTAAAACTTACAATGGTAGCTTTCATATATACTAATTATTGGAACTTCACTTGAAGGCAAATGATGTGGTTTTTTGCGGACGAATTCTAATGTTTCTAGCACACTTTTTCCCGTTGTCTGAGCGATCAGGTACTTGATTGTCATCAACCCTTTTCCTCACTTTTATTAACAATTCTCAACCCTGATCTTCTCTTGTACTTAATTTCTTTTGTTGGATGGCTAATGCTTGCAGCTGTGAATATCAAAGGAGTCTTTAACACATCGAATGAAACAAAATATGAGAAAGATGCCCCTGATGGTATGTCTTTACTGAACAATTGCTTATGTTCATTTCAATGTCAGTATATATGGTAAATTTTGCACTCCAATGTTGGTCTCTTTAGCATATACTGAAATCTACTAAACAATTTTCAGGAATTTCCATCGATTTCAACTTTTACAAGACCTTCTGGAGCTTACAGGTAAGTTCATAGCTTTCTTTGTGACAATCTGATGTATAAATTAAATGATTTTGTTCTTCTCCTAACCATATTCTTGTCATGTTTTTACAAAATTAAACTACCAAACATAAATCAAAATAAGTGGAGGTACTCATTTATGACAGTAAGAAAAGAACTTCATCAAAAAATCTTGCTACCGGTGTTAATATCGAGCCACATTCAAATGTCATATGTCATTTTCGATTGATGATGTTTGCAATTTTTCGTATTACTTGAAATGAGACGGAAATCTTTTAGTAGTGGACTCCCAATAACTGAAAGTTTATTGAATTTGTACCAAGATTCATTGAAATGTAGCTAGCAGGAGTAACAGAAAGGTCTTACTATTTGTATTTCACCGTTTGGATGTCATCTTTGGGCTAATATTCTAGATAAAGATCCAATCTATATAAATGTCTTGCAGCTGCATTTGAGGCTGTAGCATTAACTATATCACTGCTCTGTATTAAGCTACCGCCATGTAATATGATTGCTCTTTGGAATTCTTCCAGAAGTTTAAGGTCTCAGTGTGGAGTTTTTTCAGCTGGCATTAGATAGAATGCTTGAAGGTTCTCAATTAATTTGCTGAGAGACTTGTCTGTTTGGATTTTCAGGAATACTTTTGTAACCCTGCTCCCTTAACTGTTGCTCCTACCAAGTGGCAGAAATTTACATCCAGTTTAAAGGTATAGCGGATATCGAGAAAAAAAAAGGAACCAAATTTTTTTATTGTATAACAGTTTGTCTTCCTTTTATAAAATAGTTTTTTCTATTAATTTATTTCTGTGTTACATTTTTCATATTAGATACGTTCTCTGAAATTTTCTATTTAGGTTGTCTTAAATACCTTTGAAGCTCAACCATTAAGTGATGAAGAGGGAGAAGCCAATAATTTGGAGGAGTCAGCAAATTTCAGCATAAAGTATCTTACAAGCAGTAAGCTGATGGGTCTGGAGGTTGGTAATGGTGATTGTAGTTGATGTTTTTGAAGGATACTATTGTCCATATCCATTTGCACATACCCGTCTGAACTCTCCATTATTTGCATACCTACTGTTGTGGTTTCTTATCAGAACCATAATGTTCTAAATTCTCCCTTTGAAGATTTATCTGTACAAAAATAAAATAAATAATAACCAAATCAGATTCAGAGATCATATACTCATCTGATTTGTATAAGAGAGACAAATCGATCGTTTTGATAAAAGCCGACAGTTATGATAAGCATGGAACAAATGGATGGTACAGCTAAGGATTAACATGCTCATGACGAACTATCAATCTGTTTGATGTCTTTTGATGACTAAATAATATCTGATTTAGGATATTTAGGAATTAGTATGTGTATGGTTCTGATTATGATATTAGACAAGGTAATGGAAATATTGGCCGAGTCTGTTCTATGTTTTTTTTCGGCAGTGTGACATCATAATGAATAAATTTTTTTTTCCTGTTTTTATTTTGTTTTTGATGGGTTTAGTTAAAGGATCCGAGTTTCCGACGACACATACTCGTGCAGTGCCTCATATTGTTTGATTATCTGAAGGTAATTTATCAAAGGGATAATACCCCAGTTCCCCCTTTCGAGCAGTTCTCATGTCCTTTCTCAACCTTCAATCTGACTGCAAGTTGAGAGATATTCTGACCTCTTATTTGGTTGTAGGCCCCAGGAAAAAGTGAAAAAGATTTGCCTTCTGAAAGCATGGTTAGTGCTTTAATTATGTATTGTTAAGTTTATGAATTACGGTCCTTCCTTCACTTTTCAACTTTCATAAAAGGAAAAAGACTTTCAATAACTGATGCTACATTTAGAAATAAAAGTAGGTTTATGGGTTTGTCTATAAAAAACTTCAGCAGATTGAGTATTCAAATTATTAATTGTAAGAAAATTGCTTTCAGATGGGGAATATTGATATATCCTTATGTGTCATGTATTATTTACCTCCAAATTTTAGGAATCGGGAGGAAAGAGCAATTCATGTACCACAAGTTTTCCCCGATTGTTTCTTTATAAATATTTATTGGGGTGCTATGTATTGTCTTCATCAATAAAAATGTACCATGTACCAATATTAAATCATAGAATTCATAATAACCCAGGAGCTATGTATTGTCTTCATCAATAAAAATGTATTTTCTTTTCTTTGAATTGAGCCTTTGAATCCGGTTAAGATGGGGAGGTATTGGCAATGATGCCTATTTCATCACTTAAGTGTTGTGTTGGGTAGCATGTGATGTATCTGTGTGATCGAATGGTCCTCTTCTGCTTGTATCATTGTTAGCTATTTAAATATGTAGGTAGAGTATAGTTTTTGCTTAAAGACATGACTGATCTCATTAAGTTAACACTGTTTCGGTGCTGTTTCACATTTCAATTTTATGATTTTTTTATTTGTAATTATTTTGTTAAGTCCTAAGAGGCTTTAATTATATTTGAATAAATACAGTGGTGACTAGATATTGATATTTGTATGTACTAAAGTAAAAAGATGGCTAAACAACGGTTCCTTTCAATTTCAGAAAGAAGAAATAAATTCTTATGAGGAGCATGTGAAGAAACTGCTTGAGATGACTCCACCAAAGGGGGAAAGTTTTCTTCATAAAATTGAACATATATTAGAACGTGAAAAGAATTGGGTGAGTGACACTTCCCTCCCCATCTGCAACCCCCTCCAAAGAATTTCAGAACTGTTTTAATGCTTGACATTAACTGCATTTAATCTATGCTTAGGTATGGTGGAAACGAGATGGTTGCCCCCCATTTGAGAAGCAGCCGATTGAAAAGAAAACTGTTCAAGATGGAGCCAAAAAGCGGTATGCAATTGTAGTAGCTAGTCTATTCAAGTCTTTTCTGCTCTATATTTATTCTGTTTGAAAATAATTTTATCTATAGGATAGAAAGAATCATACTTTGTTTTCTTGCATGTTACACATTTCTGCTTTAGTTATGTCATTTATAATGTCGGTTGGGTATGTCTGTAGGATTCGCCTCTTTCATACTGTTTGTAGCTTCTGTTCAGTTTAAGTAAGCATATTGTTCTTTTATTATATAAGAATATGCTGACAATGTGTGCTAAACCTACCATTTGATTTATTTATATTTAATAGTAGGTTAAGATTTCCAAAATCCCTTCATACTGGTGGGGTATCAATGAAAATCTTTAAATGAAATTAGAACGGAAAATAGGGAAAAATAGGACGAACTAATCCTTGTTTTTCTTTTTCGTACCAATGTTATTTTCCTGAGCAACTTTAAGAATGTGAATGCTGCATTCAAATTGAGGAAGCTCTTTAGAATGAGTGGAAAGCATCTGGTATAAATCATTACTAAAATATATTATTATATGCATTTAGTGGTGATTACAAACACACATTAGCATATGCATGTAGTGGTGATTAGAAACACACATTATCATATGCATGTAGCGGTGGTTACAAACTAACTATTAGTTTCTTAATATTCGGTAATATGTATGCAGTTAAGTTTTGCTCCGTGGCTTTTCACTCATAACATTATCCCTACAAACCAAAATGTATGATTACATTGTCCAGCCATCCCATGACCTTAAATCTGTTTTGACTTACTGAGTTTGCTATGCCCACTTGGGTTTGACTATAAATTTATCATTATTTTTTTCATTCTAATTCCCCAGGAAGCCGAGGTGGAGATTGGGAAATAAAGAACTCTCACAGTTGTGGAAGTGGGCAGACCAGAATCCGGTATGAAGTCAGTCAAGCTTACTGCTTATAATCTGAATAATGTAGAACTGTATAGCTTAAATGAGAAAGCCTTACTCAAACGGTGAAGATTGTCCTGAATTGTACTGTAGTTTTGTAGGCTGAAATTTATCACAACTCACAAGCCCTACAGAAAAAGCTGATTATATATGGTTCACATTGAAGTTAACTGAAAAGTTGAAGAGCATTTTACTGTAAAATATATGGGCTTTTATCTTCAAGATGAGTGGAGAATTGATATGTAAAAGATGCCATTTGATACTATTATTTTGGCACTCTGCACATATGGAGATTCGCGTCACCATAAATTGAATTTGGAAACAATCCTAGAGGTCATTGTCAGGTCAATTCTAATTATAAAGATGTAGCAATACTAGTTTCTTTGGAATAATTTTTCACTCCGAGTGTTTTGACATGCAGAATGCTTTAACTGATACTCAACGTCTTCGGACCCCTTCCATCACTGAGTACTGGAAACCCTTGGCTGAGGACGTAAGTTCCTGTGTTGCATCTGAATGGTCACCTATGATTTTTTTGCTTTTGGGTGTGTATTATTATCTTATCTTATTGGAAGAGATTTGCATTTTCTCCAATTTATTTAAAGTTCATTTCTTGGAACCACAGATGGATCCAGCAGCTGGAATAGAAGCTGAATATCACCACAAAAATAACCGAGTGAGTGTTTGTTCTATGAAGGATCTACTCCGAGCTTTCTAATTGTCATATGGTTACCAGCATTTTCCTTTCTACAGTTTCACTGTGCATATAATTTTTTATGGAAGCTGTTTAGGCTGGCAATATGTTTATAGGATTCATACTTCTATTTAGGAGGAAAACAAAAATGGAAACAGAGGGAGCGGTCGTCGTTCTCTAATGACCTAAGATAAGCTGAGAACTTGAAAGCTTAAAGAGAACCGAACTAGAGCCCAGTGGTCCAATTTCAAAGAAGGCTTTAGGAAGCGGTCTTTCAAAAGTCCTAACCTATGCCCCAAGTAACGCCCAGAATCAAAATGCATAAGAGAATATCTACCTCCTCACCTCCAGCAGATGTAGACACTACTCTTATGCCAAAGTAGTATATGGTTTTCTTGGTCAATTAGAAAAAAAAAATGAATAAATGCAACTGCATACATCGCGAACAACGATAGCACCATAGGTAATGAATTGGGCAAAAGTTTCATGACCTAGATGATACTTCAAGCTGTGAGCGAGTGCCAGATTCCTGTATGAGCATCAGTATGATCAATAGTTTTCTTGATATGAGATGGTGTCATTGCTAATGTATAAGGGCTTTTGACTAATTTGCTCTATGGCTCAATTTTGTTTTGCAGCTTTTGCTCTATTTAATTTTAACAATTTTTTATTTTTTTTATCTTATGCAGGTTTACTGCTGGAAAGGTCTTCGATTTTCAGCTAGACAAGACTTAGAAGGGTTTTCTAAAGTATGATTAACATTGCAACTTTCTCTCTTTTCCCTAGATTAATTTATTCTTGAAGTTTCATGCCTCTTATTGATTGCAGTTTACAGAATTTGGTATTGAAGGAGTGGTACCTCTAGAACTTCTGCCCCCTGAAGAACGTGCTAAATACGCTCCTAAAACAAATGAGAAGTCCAAACGTGCTAAAAAGGAAGATGCAAAGGCTGCTGTGCATCATGTAGAAGAAAATCAGGTATAGTTGGCAGTGTAGCAGTTTCAGCATATTGTTTTTTTATTTTTATTTTATTTTATTTTTTATCATAATATATTCAACTGAAACATCATGAAGATTTTGTTTTTTGTTTTACTGCTTTCCGTGACATCCAATGTCGCGATAACGAAACAGGTGCTTGTCATCCATCTTGGTCGATTATATTTGATTTCTTTTTCTTTGGTTGAGAATGTCCCTCGATATTTAAATATTATTCATACCATATTAAAGGATGTTCATATCCTACTATATTATTCATACTTTTTGTTAATATTATCCTCTGTATACTTTGTACCTTTTCTTTAGCCTATCATCATTCTTTCTCACGTTTGGAGGGCAAGCTTATTATCTACTTAAAATTATCAATTATCAACTTCTATAACTAGTTTGCATAAGAAAAACACTCAAATGGGATTGTCTCAAGATACTTGAATACGTGCACCTTGATTTCTTTGCAGTTATAATACTTACAACTTACAATCCCTATGATCATACATTTTTTTTTCTATATCTATTCCATTGAATTACATCAATTGTTGACAATAACATTGTCTTTGGTGTGGCTAAGGTGGCAACAGCTGCAACTGATGTAGATGGTGAAGTACTGAGAACTGATGTTGGGGCCCTCGTGGCTCCATTGGACACTGATAACACCATGGTTTGCAATACATCCCAAGGTAACAGTCCAATGGCAGATGAA
Organism: Fragaria vesca subsp. vesca; assembly: GCF_000184155.1. Taxonomy (NCBI): domain Eukaryota; kingdom Viridiplantae; phylum Streptophyta; class Magnoliopsida; order Rosales; family Rosaceae; genus Fragaria; species Fragaria vesca. Next base: position 12,101,257 of record NC_020497.1, read on the forward strand.
CATCAGAAGCAAAGTTCTGATACTGATGGTGGTCAAGAGGCAGGGCAGTTGGAAGACGATGCCGAGGTAGATGCCGAGGGGGATGCTGGGATGATTGATGGAGAGATTGAACCGGAGGTTGATTTAGATCCAGCTAGCTGACAGATCTACTGGATGCTGTTTCTCTGTGGAGCGCCCCGTTCAAAAGGCTTTGCAAATGCCAGGGCAGCAGTATGCAATTGAACATAGATGTCATATCTTAACATATTTGACAATATTAGGATAGCAATGGATCCATGAGATTTTGTAGTTCGATTTGTCTAGTGTCAATTCATGTAATTCATAATGTGCCCAAATATCTGCAACTGTTGGTACATTTAATTTTATCTCTGCGTTTGATAATTTTCAGTTCACATAGTTTTAACCAAGCAATCTGTCTGGTTAGAAGTTCAGCTTATTTAAGTTCAGTCCACATAATTTTCAGGTCACCATTTAATTCCTTTTAATTTTATGTTATATTGTTTGGCCAACCTGTAACTCCAGACTCTCCAAGCAGGGATTCTTTTAGCCGAAGCTCGGTAAAATGCCAGAGTAACGAGTAATACTCGAAACAGATTGCTTCCTGTTAGTTCAACCAAACCCTAGGACAAGTCTAGATCACTCTGATGGGTTGCTATCTGGAAGATTGAAGTTACACTTACTAATGGAGTGGCTCAGTTGACTTTTGTGTCTTGTTTAATCCGAATCTGATCATGGCGCCTGATTTTGTAAGGGATGTCATTAGAAATGACATGTACTAGTTATGGTTTTTTATTCCCTTAACATCAATTTCAAAAGAAAAGAATCCAATTATTCCTCACCATCGTTTGCGATTCCCTCAACTTCAATTTCAGAAGAAAAAAAAAAAAAAAAAACCCCTACATCTAATTCCTCGCATAGCGTAAACGATTCCCCTAATCCCCTTAACTTTAATTCAAAAGAAAAGAAGTTATCAAATTCTTTAATGAAAAAAAATTTTACCATAGATACAAAGCGCATATCGTATCTATTAGTAATATCAGCATGAGTTATTTTGCATTGCATGACTCGTGGTCACACGAGCTCCATGTTATCCAATACACGTGTGAGGGCATGTCGGGAGTATGAATATCTCATGAAAATTGTTATCTTGTAATTACGAATTGGTTTTAAATGTAAAACTCAAATTTCACGTAGTGGTTATATGTGAAAATGTGAAATGGTTGTGTGGTTTGTTACTTATTAGTGAAGGAGAGTGACAAGGCAATAGTTTAGAGTGATGTTGTTTCTTACAAAATTTTTTGGTGTGGTTGTTGTATGGATCTTCCGCAAAACACTGAAAACATTAAACATCGTAGTCAGAAAACTGTATTAGGCATCATTGATTTTCTAAATTTATTTTTTGAAAATGTGCTACCAAAAATTGCATTCTATTTGTAAAACAAAAAAACTGGTATTTGGGAACAAAAGTAAAAATAAAAAAAACTTGAGTTACTGTTTTACGATTTCCTTTAATTTAAAAAGAAATTCGTCCAAATAGTATACGAACTTTTGCTCCTTATAAACTTTGGTATATCAAGTTTTGAAAATATCAAAACGTATCCCGACCTAAGATTGGTATATGTAGTCATTAAGATGACCAATTTATCCTTAATTTTTTTTTCTTTTTTTATTTGTTTTCATATTCTAGAAATATTAGAAGAGGTAGTGGAATTTGATGATTTGGGTTGACCTTTATAAACTTAAAGAAGATTGAAGAGGGGAAACATATAAAAGTTTAATCTTTGTTATTTCTGCTGACACTCAAGGATCTTATTGTTGCCGTTGACAATCAAGGATGATTGAGATGAAGAATTGATTATTAGCAAGAAAAAAGTGACGATGAATTTTTTCTCTACGTTCTTAAAAATATAAAAGCCAAAAAATATAAATTGGAATAACAAAACAAAGAAGAAAAACTAAAGAAAAAAAAAAGAATTTAAGGGTAAATTTGTCAATTTTTTTGTCTGAGGGTAAAATAATCATCTTAATAGCTATATATATCAATCTTAGGTCGGGATAAAAATATGAGATACCAATCTGATATTTTTAAAATTGGATATACTAAAGTTTATAAGGAGAGAAAGTTCGTATACCATACCAGACTATTTCTTTAATTTAAAACGAAAGGTCTTACTTCTATTCTCGTCTTTGGTCTCTCTCTCAATCCAACACTGACTGCACTCCTCTGTCTGTGGGTGTTTCGATTTGCTGCGATTCTCTGTTGGGTAAGACATCTCAGTCTTTCTCTCCATGTTAGTATTTTCCTTGCTTCCGATTCCAATCTCTATTGTGTAATTTGTTATTTGAATTGGGTTTAACTTACTTAGTGCTTTGGATATTGGGTTAGATCATGTTTGATATGTAATTCATTGATCCTGTATATTCTCTTTTCTGATTTGGTGAAATTCTTATGTATATGTTTGATACGTCTTGCAGACTTGGACACTAGGACCCCTCACATCTAATCTAAATTGCATTTTGATCATACATTCATATATGTCCTTGGTTTTGCTTGTTTTCGACAGACCCATCTGAAAGAAAATTCCCCTAGCTTTTGAAATGCTTTGAGTCCTAATGACATTATAACGGTCACCGTCTCAAACTTCATAATGGTAGATCAAGAATATTGTCCTTGTCGTTGCTAGGAATTGTAATCAGGTTTTGTTATTGTTTGTGCTTATTGGCCATATCTAGGGAAAGCAAAGCGACTTACATTAATGGCACATACAGCCTCAAATTTGCCGCAACAATGTCGTGTTAGCACTTGAGTTCCTTTCTATACATACAGCTTCCAGAGCTGCACAGAAATGTTCAATGAATAATTCTTGCTAAATGAGCCATTTGTTTTCTTTTCTATTGCAAGGATTTTAAGCAGTGTCTGGTTTGGAAGGGTTAATGAGCAATTCAAATGATGAACCTTACTCAGAATTTGTACTAGTATCCAGGATGTTTCTTTCTGTGCCACTATGGCTCCTTACCAGCATCCAAAACTACTATTCCAGACCTTTTTGGCCTAACACTACAGTTAAACTGGTTACTGGTTAGGCGAAGCTGGTCTCTGCAATAAGCCTAAGAGGAAATTAATGTGGGATTGACAAGATTTTCAGTGCTTTTGCTGGGCTTTCTTCTTTGAATCCCCACTCCCCCACCACACACACACAATCATCATATTCACCAGCCTTAATTTAACCACTACTTAACTCAAGTCGGAAGCATGAGCGGTAACGATTAACTACATCCAAAGAAATCATGACAACTCATCGTAGTAAATCTTGTAACCCAGCCCTTTGGATTTGCATCTGTTATTATCACTTATACTATGTTTTTGGGTTTTTTTCCTTAGGGAAGTAAATGTGGTGAAGTCTATTCTTCTTTAGAGTCAAAAGAAAACTGCTTCTCGATCAAAATATATCCCGCCTAGGGCTGTGTTCTTAGTAATATATGATTTCTTTATGAACTTCGGCATAAATGATTATTATCATGTAGTTGTGTAGTGTTTTCATTGGTTTCATTTGATCTAGAATAAGATCTAAAACTTAAATTGAGCCTAAAGCTGACTTTGTGAGCTCACCCTACCAGGTAATAAATTCGTGGCACTGCCACTGGCTGAGAGCTACGTTTTTTTTTTTTTTTTTTTTTCACTGGACTGAGCTTTGAGGGTGATTTGGACTCCAATCTTAGCATCAGGTCCGCAATCTCAAGTACTCCCATCCTCTTAGTTTGTCTCTTTTTGTGCTCATCTATATTAGTAACACAGCTGTTGATGCAAAAAAGTATGTTATAGTGTCTCTGATTTCTCGGTTTTGAGTTTGATTTACCATTTGATTGTCTCCAAGTTTTATCAATTTTGATTAGTATTTTGGTTCCACTGACAATTTAGGTAAAAGATTGAGATCATTTCAATAACTGGTTATGGGGTCTTATCTGGGTTTCGTTTTAATGTAAGAGTAAGCCTAAAGGTTCTTTCTCATACTTCAGGAAAAGTCTAGTGGTTATCATTGCATCTATCAACTTGAAGAAAGAACAATTTATTGTCAACACACCTCTCTCATCATAGACAGCTTGAACTCTCTATTGTGCTTGGAGTGAACACATCTCTGGTTTTGTTGGCTGAAGTTTATCATTCAGAATCTTTTGTCATTCTTTTATACACAGATAGAATTATAAGTCAGCCGGAAAGGAATGTTGGAGGAGTAATAGATGGGGAACTTGTTGGTGAAGAAACCCAAGATCACCGAAGTTGATAGAGCTATTCTCTCTCTGAAGACCCAGAGACGCAAACTTGCTCAGTACCAACAACAGCTGGAGGCTGTAATTGAAGCAGAAAAGCAAGCTGCATGGGACTTGATTCGTGAAAAGAAAAAGCAAAGAGCATTGTTAGCATTAAAGAAGAAAAAGGCACAAGAAGAATTATTAAAGCAAGTAGATACCTGGCTTATTAATGTTGAGCAACAGTTGCAAGATATTGAACTAACAAGCAAGCAGAAAACTGTATTTGAGAGTTTGAAGGCCGGTAATAATGCAATTAAAGCTATACAAAGTGAGATCAACCTTGAGGATGTTCAAAAGCTAATGGATGATACTGATGAAGCGAAAGCTTACCAAGATGAAATTAATGCAATCTTGGGGGAGAAATTGTCAACAGAAGATGAAGATGAAATTTTAGCAGAATTTGAGAACTTGGAAGCTCAGATCACTGTTCAAGATCTGCCTGAAGCACCTTCTTCGGAACCATCCCTTGAAGAAGATGAGAAGTTGGACCTTCCAAATGTACCAACCAAAGCGCCAGTTTCTGCCAAAACTAAAGTTACGGAGGAACCGCTGTTGGCTTGATCAACTCATAACAGTTACATGTAGCTTGCCATTCCTCAAACTTTTACAAATTTCAGTTTTATCATCCCTTCTGCGAAGTGCAAACCATGGTGCGTGTATATAACTATTTATGGATTATAATTCTGTCAAGTTTGATTGTGTACATTGTAGATTCTTGTTTTCTTTCCCTCTCTCCTCTGCCTCTCTCTTTCCTTTTGATATGGAAGCATATCACCTTTCTTTTAATCTTTTTCTTTCCCTCTCTAATCTCATTCTCTCTCGCACACACAATACGTCCAAGTTACTAGAAAAGTGCATAAGATGCCTTCGGCTCATTTGCGTTGTAAGTTGTAACCAGCTGCTTGGAGGTCAGTTGTTAGCTTTGTTTGGGTGGACCTATTGCTAAATTAAAGCAAAAAAGTGATTATATGTAATTGACCCATAAAATTACTAGAATTATGGTACTTGTGAGCCAAGTATGTATAATATATGATTCTTCTGACACCAACTCCACGGCCCATCAACATAAGAAACCAACGGTATTTAACAGGCTAGAAAAACTGGAATAAATCCAAGACACAAACATTATGCTCAGACTTGATCAGATCACAGTGCATACAAAACCTCTGAAGATCAAGGGTTTTCTGTACTATATTATCTGCCCCATGGGCATAGGAACAAGGTCTAATAGAATTGGTACTTTCTGATACACAGGAAAAACAAAGATTTCATTTTGTTAGCTCCAACAGTTTGAACCTCCTCTCTTGCATTCCTTCATGTCCTCTGCAGTAGAAACATTATTAGCATATGAGCAGACTGAAATTGAGCAAGTAGAAAAGCCAAAAAATTTCACCAGGAAGACCGATGCAAGTACCTGCTGCATTGGAAGGTATAGTTTAAATTCAGGAGGAAGTTCCTCTTCAGAGTACAAGCGGTCAGAGAAATATATCCTCCTCAGGCGACAATTTGCATGGACCTGAACTCTCAATGTCTCCACATAGTTTGTTCCATAGGCTCTTCTGGTAAAATCAGCCAGATTAAATTGGATTTGATTCCAGCCCTCATCCATCCTCAGTGGCATGGTGCAGATATACGGTTTTACTCGAGTGACAGCCTATAAAAGATAAATAAATAAGAACCCATTTGTATTTTATTCCCTTTAATATTTCCAGAGCAGCATATAATCAATTTGATGCAGATCATATCAGCCACTGTTGTTATAATTCCAAACACAAGGCTCGGTTAAAGACACAACTCTTTACCAAGATTAGTTGTACTTGAACAGCAATCAACCAGTATATATAACCATAAAACATGGAAATTTCACAAATCCCCAGGTAGTCCAAAAGTTGTGTATACCATTCACAACAGAATATATAAACACCATGTTCACACATTAAATCAATGAAAACAGATTAATTACAGACTACACTACACTATTCCTAAGAAACATTCTACAGGAGTGATCAATGCGTTCGAATCCTGCACTGCTCATAATTAAAGCAAACTAAGAGGTTTTAAGTTTCTTTCGTTCAACTTCTTAAGCAATGTAGAAAGCAGCCATCAGGAGTTACCAGAACATGACTTGAAATACCAAAAGAAAAAGATAAAAGAAAACAAGAAAGAAAGCCATGTCAATGATCAACATCAATAAACAGGGGCAAACTTACACACTTGAAAATTAGAAGCTCGGAAACGTCGCCTGACATTCTTATCGTCCAGAACTTGAATCTCGAAAGTGAAATATTTCTTCAGATTCTTCACAATCATAACAAGGAATGGAAGTTTAATACTCAGTGTTGCTGATGGATCTGCTGGGCAAGTAATGTATGTGGATTGGATATTCGATCCAACAATTTCAAGGACATTGGATTGTATGTCTTCATCCTGTGGTCTCTTTATATGGCCATTGACCACTGCTTGACACAAAATAAAAAGTTACAACAAGGCGCAAACATCCTAAAGGCATCAGCATATAAGACAAAGGTATGAAGTAGAAAAACATTTGTTTTTGCACTAGCACCAGATTCCGTTGTAGTTGAAGCAAGTACAGAACTAAAGTCCTGTAGTCAAACATAGAATCAAGTCTACAAACTATCCAAATTGTTTGCCGAATTATTGCAAGGCTCCTTATCAGCAGATTTAAACATCAGTCACCAATGTCAACAAATAGCCATAGTTGATCAACATGGATGAAGTAGACGAGGCATGATAACAACATACATTAACCTAGATAATAAATACTAAAGAAAACTTGCAACTCTTAGTGTCTAACCTAGCAGATGAAGAATTGAAAAAAGAACATTGACCCATGATTATACACCACACTGATAACCTTAAGAAAAAAGCATACTACTTTAATCCCTGAGATGCAAATTGAAACTTGTTCGGCTGACAATAAGAAACAAAATGTGTACTTATATTGACTTGAAATCAACAAAGCAATATCTGAAGTTGATTAATAGGTTGTCGGGACTCACCTTCTTTATCCCATATCTGCAGAGGTTTGCTCCTAATTATCCACAAAAAATGTACAGCTTAAACATAAATAAAAAACACAAGTATGATGTATCCCAAAAAAAAAAAAAAAAAAAGAAAAAAAACACAAGTATGATAAACGAAAACTGAAAAACACAAAGAGGAAAATTACCCAAGGCTGTAGAGAATGGACAGAAATCCAGATTGGAATGTGTTCTTGAACATTTTTTACTTGTTGCTGAAGTCGAGCTGCAAGCAAAGCCATTCACACAATGAACAATTTGTATGATGAAAGAGTAACAAGGAGTTGCGTTTAGATTTAGATGATTGTCGGAACCTGTATTTACTTACCTGAATAAGACTACTCCTTTGAACCGTAAACAGCGATTGCAAAGCGTCCAAGCCCTAAGCCCCAATTTCTTTCTCTCTTTCTGAAGAAGAAGACCCCCCTCCTTTTTGTTGCCCAATCACTCCTTACAGGGTTGTTTGCAAAGAAAAAACTCGAAAAGGACTTCTTCTTTTTTTCTTTTTCTTTATTTCTGTTTTATTATTATTATTATTATTATTTTACACGGAATAAATTCCTTTGACGGTTACAACAGTAATAAAATAAAACGTTACAAATTAAAAGACCTAAAATGTTTTAAAATGAGAGTCACCAAATTAGCTTGATTGAAAGCTCGGGCAGAATGTGTAATTCTAGAACCAGTCATCCGTAGCAGATCATTGATAATGTTATCATGCATACTACATTGACGAGTATGTGGAATGATGAACTGCTGTGGAAAAGTATAGATACCTAAAATATGAAAATAAACTGAAATTAAAATGGAAACAAAAATTAAAAAGACACCAAAACAGTCCTTGATAAGTTGCCAGCGCAAAACCAAGATCCAAGACAGTAAGAGCAAGTTTACCCGTTAGTTCATCGTTGGGATGAATTAGATAATAGGTGTGACTTGGGTCACACTGTGTCATTGCTATTGAGTAGCAGCTTCCGCCTAATTTGATTCAGATTCTAGGTCGACGTCACATGACAGTGATTTGTTTTTAAAAAAATTTAGGTTCTACATGAACTTTCAAATTTAATAGTGTTTGGTAAACTAAAGAAAAACAATTTTTTTTGAAATTACAGGTGACTGACAGCAGTTTTTAAAAGCAACCTTTTAGAAGATGTTGTCATCAAAAACTCTAGAAATTAATATATTTTGTCTTGGCCGTACTTCTAAAACTAATATTTACCAAACACAAAACGATTTTAATTTAAAGTTGATTAATTTTGAAGAATAGCAGCAGCAGTTTCTTTTTAAAGTCACAGTAATACCAAACTAATAATCATCTCAATAACCCAATTTAGCAGTATAATAAACTGTTGAACGTCTGAAATCATCTCAATTTTGCTTCTTCTACGATTCCCTATTCTGATTCTAATGTTCCTAATGCTTTTGGTTTCTGCTTTCAAGCTTTGAATCAAAGTCTCGTGGTTACAAACCTAAAAACCCACTTCAATAGCGATAAAAGCAAGATTTAGTTTTTTTAAACTTCTCTCTTTTTTTCGATCCTGAACAAATATCTTCTTTCAATCTTCTTTATTTTTCAATCCCACACAGACCTCACCCATTCATGATTTCCAAACATATCATACCATCTCAACTTTACAAAAAAAAAAAAAATCATCATCTTTCTACACGTCAATAAGCTTTAGTCTTTCTTTGAAATCAAATCTTGGTGTTTAGCTTTCTACATACAGTTAGCCTTAAAAAAAAAGCAGATGCTGAAGAACTAGCTAGGAAGAATGAAAGAAAAGAGAAGAACTTGGGAAGAAAGAAAGAGGATAGAGAAATAATAACTAAAAAAAATGGTAGTTTGGTTTCCCATCGTCAAATTTGACAATGTTATACTAAATGTCAAATACATGTAGAAAGTGGCAACAACCACGTTGAATTGACATTACCATTGGAGCTTCCTAGATTTGTCAAAAAACTAGTTGTTGGGCTAGCTCATATGACAAAAAAAAAAGACATATTCTCTAGAGATGCTCTAAAGTACTATAATTTATTACAAACTTAAAAACATACAACTTAAAAAAGTTATAATGCCAAAAAAAAAAAAACAAATGAAACCAAACCACGGTTTGATTTGATTTCTAGTTTAATGTCTCAAAAAATGCCAAACCAAAAAAGAAATTATAATTCGGTTTAGTTTCCAGTTTTAAGTGAAAACCGAACTTAATAAAACCGAACTCACCCCTAATAATAAGTGCATTTATAAGGAGGTGAATTGCATCATTGACCTTGATATCCCCCTAAAACCATTTTTTTCCTAGTGGCTATACATAACCATCTTTTCTCGATAAACACCAACCCGGCGAATTTCAATGACCCGTCAAACACCGATTTTTTTTTAATGAGGATCTTAATCCCGATAATTAGAGTTAGAAAATTTCAAAGTATTGTATTTTTTTTTCTAGGCTTGGTTTGTCAACTATATTTTTTTTAATATAAACAACTAATATTCTACAACGAATATAATGAATCTATTGTGAGTCAAACTCACGACTTTTCACTTACAATAAGAGACTTATGCCACTAAACCAATCGGTACTGACATAGGTGCTTGGAAAGCTCTACGAAAAGGGGTCTTAATCCATATATTGGAAGCATTGAGGTTGGGTATGGCGCTAGGGATGGTTCGTTGTGGATCGGTTTGGTTTTTAGCTTAATTATTTATTTCATGAAAATTGGCTATGGTTTTGTAGTTTGTTCCAACCATTATGTTTGTTATCAAGCATATGGTTGAGGGAGGGTGTTAGAATTATGGGAATATAGAGCAGGGTGTTTTGGTTATTTTGCTGTAATCTCTAGCTATATAAACTCTTGTAACCTATATTTTACATCAATGAGAATAGCCACAATGTAGCCTCAAAGTGTTCTTGCTCTCTTTTTACAATTTCTGCATTTCCATTTCAATAGATCCATACATCCTATTATCCTACACCAATGACTGCTTTAGAGTGCCTATTTCAGTTGTCTACATTACATTTCAAGGTTGAAAAAGCTACAGCTAAACCTCCTCATAGGCATAAAGGGGATCCAAAACCATAAAGTGGACAATGAAAAAAATGCAAGCATTTTTTTTTTCAATTGTCATATTGGAAAAACTTACTCATTCGTCACAACTTAGATGTGATGCATATTGAGAAAAACATATGTGATGTTGTTTTAGAAACTTTACTAGAAATTGATGACAAGAACATGCACGTGCTAACTTGGAACGATTGAATATATCACCAATATTGCATCCTCAATGGCTAGGTCCAAAAACTTTCTACCCTCCAGCTATATTATTACATTGGCTAATGATGAAAAGACTATGATATTCGAAGTGTTGGCATCGTTCAGGCCTCTTGACAGCTTCTCCTCTAACATAGCTAGTTGTGTCCAAGTAAAAGAAAAGAAATTGGTTGGATTAAAAGTCATGACTATCGTATTATCTTGCACCACCGGCTTACTGTCACATGTTATTCGACGAGTTCTTCCAAGACTTTGTGCAAGGTGTTGTTGGAATTATGTTCATTTTTTGACTCTTCGGTGTAAACAATTCTTTAAGCGAGTCATTTCACAATTGACACCAAACATAGTTCTTGTTTTTTGTTAGTTGAAGAGAATGTTTCCACCTTCTTTCTTTGATATTATGGTTCATTTAGGGTTTAGTGTTTGTGAAGCAAGGGATAAGGATCATACTCACTAACTCGGTTCTTTTCAACTTTTTGTTAAGATTCATTACACATGGCTAACTAATCAATAAATATCCTCTCCCCAGCTATCATAAATGAGTAGCATACTTATTTATACAAATTTTTTTGAAAAATTTGTTTTTGAAATAGAACTTGATGCTATTGATCACATGGTCTTGACTTATGTTTGTTTCTCTTGCTTTAATCTTCAAAGTTCATTTTTATTAAATATATATGTTTGTATTGTATCTCACACTTAATCAGGAACTTGAGAACATTTAAGAGATATGTCCGAAACAAAAGTCGACTTGAGGGTTCAATTGTTGAACGATACATGAATGATGAGACCATGTCACTCTGTTCCATGTACTTTGAAGATTCAATTACATGCCTACCCTTAGAAGAAATGCTAATGCGGAACATCGAGATGTGCCTGATGGTTATTCAATTTTCTTTAATATTAGTCATGCTATTGGAGGTTCAGGTATATAAGTGCATATAGAATATAATGAGTTGCTTCGCATACATTAAAATGTTTTACTTAATTGTCCGGATGTCAAACCATTTGTAGAGTAAGTTGCCTATTTTATTCCAATAAACTATCATGGTTATTGCTCGTTGGTTATTAATATATTTGTGTTGTATTGTATTAGTCGACACATAAAGGATGTGGGAAGCTGACCAAGAATCTTATACAAGTTCTCCAGAATGGTTTATAGAACAAGTAAAATTAATACAATACAACACAAACATATTAACATGAACTTGTCTTATATTTTACACATTGCCTAACACATTTATGTTGAGGCTATGAAGATGGATCCCATTTCAACAGTCCATCCGAATATAGTTGCTTTCCAGACAATTGGTGTATTAAGCACAAAAGTTTTATCACAAATATTATAGACTCCAAATTAATAGATTGATAAGTAAAAGAAAAAATCAAAACAGTGGCGTATTTGTCCGTGTGACAAGAAATAGTTATATATGCAGCTAAGCTAGGCAATATAGAAATCCAATGGACTGGGAGATCGACTATTATGAGATTCTAAAAGAATATCATTGAGTTACTACAGAATGTCTAAAAACAATGAGATTCACCTTTCTCCGAATGATTTGATGGAGTGGTATGTGCTGGAGTCTTGTTGTGCATCTTAAAGGAGATAAACTTGAGGGTACACTAGCACTAGGTTCGTGCCATGAATTATCATCTTTGAAGAGGAGAGGATACATAATTCGGAGCATGTCGTTGCATATGCCACCAGAAGAAGCTGCATTAGGTGGAGACAGAGCTACATTACCAGCATTAGATGATGAAAGAGCAATACTAGACGATGATGGAGCACCATCAGATAAAGAAACCGCCAGATTATTTGAAAAAATATCACCAGCTTCATTTGAATGAGTCTCACTCAGTTCATTTGAGTTGAAAGAGAGGATTATCTTACACTTTTGAGAGCCATTCTTTGGGAGCATTGGGAGGGACAAAACAAGTTTTCTACAAATTAGTTAAAAAGGTAACTACTTCCATGTAAAATATGGATATGTTTTTTATAAACCCTGGTTATATATGAAACAAGGGTATGTGTGTGTGGTTGCATTGTAGAGTGTTATATGTGATAACATTTTATATATTGGAATGATGTCATTGAATCTTAAAAGTAAGGACAATTATAATGAAATTCCTGAGCTAAATGTCAATCAATATATATGAGCTAAATGTCAATCAATATATATGTATAATAATCTCATACTCCCACCAATACCATTCATGGCACTACTTTGAAGAAACTATGTGATTTATACTTTATATGACTTCTCATCACATAATAGTTTAAGCTTTTTAAAAAATATTTTAGAAACTAAAAATCTATGGGATATATCGAGAAAGAAGACAAAACCAAAATTTTAGAAGTTAGTGAGCGGGAATCAATCCCTCCATAATAAAATCACAAATTAACAATTGAATTAATTATTAGACATGGTATAGATACTAAAAATGGGAAGGGAATATGTTTAGAAACAAATACACAACATTACATAGATATTTCTTAAACACTCAAAGTAGAATGACATCCAAGAAGAAGACAAGTATAATTGCTCAAGATCAAGCGCATAAAAGCACCAAGGAGTGTCACTCCTCCAACACATGTTTTGTTTGCAGATGATGTTATGATTTTTACTCAAGGTCGTTTATGTGAGGAACCTCGTGTCTTTTATGGAGGAATATGCTCTTAACTCTGGCCAAGCAGTAAATAAGGCCAAATCACAATTGTTCCTTGGCATTGGCAGCTCTGCAATTCCGAGGCAAGTTCGTATTATAAATATTTTTGGCATCAATGTGAGCAATTTTTCTTTTACCTATTTGGGAGTTCCCATTTTTGTGGGAATAGCCAACTTGGCTTTTTTGCTTCCCATTGCTAACAAAATCAAAGCCAAACTTAGTTCCTAGATGGGGAGACTACTTTCACAAGCAGCAAGACTACCACTAGTTGAATCTATTATTCAGAGTCTATTACTTTACAGCTTTAGGTATATGAATGATCCAAAGAGCTTCTGAAAAAAGTCCAAGGATGGGTATGTAATTTTTTTTGGAATGGGGACCCTCTAAAAGATGGTTCAGCACTTGCAGCTTGGAAGAATTATTGCATCCAAAAGGATCAAGGGGTTTGCAACTTAAAAAATTACCACAGGTTTTAGACAAACTAGCACTGGATTGTGGATGATGGTGAACTAATACATTTCTGGAAAGATAACTGGCTTGGAGAAGCACTTGTTAATTCTGTCAACATTGCTCCTGAAATTCTGCCATTTCTTAATGACAAGGTATGTACTTTCATTCATAATAAGGAATGGAGAATCCCTTGGAGTTTCAAACGAGCCCATCAAGAAATAGCCGAAGTTACCGGCTTTTGACATGCCGGACTAGCCGGTATGGACTACAGAGATGTCATGCATACTCACAGCTTGATTTGCATATTGTTTATTGGCTGAACAATTACCTGTAGAGAATGGGGACGTAAAATATGGAAGGCTGCCATTCAACCTCGCAAGAGTCTGGTAGCCTGGAAGGTTTTGTTAAATTAAATTCCTACTCATGAGTACCTTCAACGTAGGGGTTCCATTATCTGCTCACGTTGTCAATTGTGCATAAAGGATTTTGAAAGAACTAATCACCTCTTTGCTACATGTGAAGTCTATTTATCTGTATGGAATTGGGTTGCTTCTATGTTTAAGCTTCATTTTGACCGAGGTATGCCACTAGTTGATCTCTTTGGTGATTATTATACTGCTACCTTTTCAGTTTCCTCTAAGCTCTTATAGTACATATTGATTTGTAATTTATTATGAATGGATAGAGCGAAATAGACTAAAGTATGATGGAGGTAAGTTTAAGGAGGTTCTCTTTAAACAGAAGCTAGTCCTGACACTCAAAGAATCAGGGGCCTTGGCTTTTGTTTCTACTCCCAGTCCCCAATCTCTACCTATCTTTGGTTTGTTGGGTCTTTCTCCTTTTGAGACCTTTGGCCCCTCGATTTGTCCATGTTTTATGGCAGCCTCCTCCTATTCACCGGGTAAAAGTGAACGCACAGATCATTTCAAGTTATATGAATATAACTTATGGAAAGTAGATTTTTTATTTGTTCATATGTCTGTACACCTGAATATGTAATACAAATATATGAAGCTATCTTTAGAAAGTAGATATCATATATGTATGTACCTCAGTACCTGCAGTACCAATATACCATTCTATCTTTAGAAAAGTATACCATTCAACTAATAGACACCCTCACGGAGGTGACACGCGACTCTGGGTACTTATGTTGAGCCGGGTTTAAAACTTGAGATATATATGGTTTGATGGGTCTTAAAGATGAGATACGAAAGTTAATAGTCGAGAAAAGTTAAGATACCGTTTGAGCAATTTTCTTTTTCTATGTGAGCAGGGTTGTTATTTTTATTTTTTTATGCTATTTTTGTTTGAGAAATTTTAAATACACACCCCTAATATCTTAATACACACCCCTTACTTAATACACTACCTATCAAGTTTTTCATTTCAATATTATACTTAATACACATCCCAAACTGTCTAAAATGCCCTTAATTTATGAAATATTCCGTTATTTAATATAATTAATATATATTTACTATTTGGTACCTCTTTTTACATATTATTTCGTCTAATTTTTGCTAGAAATTTTTGGTTATCATCGTTCAATTTATAATCAAATGATTATTGTTATATCTCAACTCTAAATTACCAATACAAGTTTTCAAAATTCACAAAAGCACAACTGTAGAAGTACAGTAGCTATTAAACATAGATAGCTAGTTATTCGATAAAACATGTCATGATAAAGATGCAGTATTTGACAATATGATATGCAAGATCAAACTAAAGCTGATAAAGATGCAGTACTTGACAATATGATCTGTAAGATCAAATTAAAGCTGATACGGATACAAAAAAAAAAAAAGAACAACCAAAATAGAATTAGTGGAGAAGAATA
>NC_020497.1:12116858-12132649 GCF_000184155.1 Fragaria vesca subsp. vesca
AGTACTGGTCCTTCATTCCCTTGTCATTGGGTGAATGTGCCATTCATAATATTTATGCCAAAGTCAAGTCCTACAACAACAGAACAGACGTTCCAAAGTGTCGGTGCTTATAATCCGGTGGGAATTTTTTCATTCGAATCCAAAAATAATAGTTTGGTCATTGGAACTTGGTTGATGGGAGATGGGAGATGCACCATCGTAGGGTTGGATGACAATGGGAGCTTTCTCATACCTTCAGGGTCCTCCCCTTATAACTTTGTTTCGATCAGGCATAAGATCAAAAGTGATGAGAAATCTGTCCGCAGAGCATTGATGGACACGGTATCCTTTCTTCGTTGCATAACGGTCTTGTCGGAGATCGTGGAGGTTTAAGGATGAGGCCAGCAGCCTTGCAAGCAGATGTGGGGCGTTGAGTTTTGGTGCGCCGCCCTCTATCTTTGAAACGTCAAGCGCTTCGTTTTCCATGAGCGCGAGAGATTTGGCAAACGAGGGAGTTACAACATCAATGAACTTGGTAGGTGAGATTGTGAGGGTTGGATTGCAAGAAGGGAGGCCCGAGGAGCTACAGATGCAGCTTTTTGGTCCTAGGGTTTTCTAGGGTTTGGGTGCCGCAGCCGGGAGCTCTTAGGTTGTTTTCCATCTATTATTTAGCAATGAAAAGAAAAAATACAATGGAGGGCATAAACCTGAGTACCTGACCAGAAAAAGAAACCTTTACACACAAACATAAACAACATTCAAATAGAACGTAAAAAAAACCCAAAAAACAAAAACAAAATCAACGGTGGTAACGACATTATCGGTAAAGAGTAAAGAATAGTATCCAATGAAGCCAAATCACGAGCAGAGTTGTGAGCCAAGAAATTTGGAAGTAAATTCACCAAATTGCACCATCATGCGTAGACACGAGGGACTTTTCCTTATTTATGAAGTGCCACCTTGATCAGTCTCTCAAAATTATTGTAAGATGATCCTCCAATATCAGTAGCTTCTATTGCTTTCTTCTTCCATTCCCTTGCCGTTTGCCTCATCTTCATGCATTTCTCCCCTTCTAGCATTTCCTTAACAAGTGCTTCAATCTCGTCACGCTTAACATCCTTGTTCACCTCCATACCAATTCCCCAATCAGTACACAGGAAGCGGCAATTCGTAAGCTGATCTCCACGGAAAGGCCAGCAAAGTACAGGCACACCCTCTGATATAGTTTCAATAGTAGAATTCCAACCACCATGTGTTAGAAAAACCCCAACTGATGGATGTGCTAGCACTTGCTCCTGTGGACACCAACTTGTTACGTAACCCCTATCCTTAATCTCCTCAAAAAAATCTTGGAGTAAAACCACCGAATCACCTTTTACAACATCAGGCCTGACAATCCACAAAAAATGGTGCTTGCTATTTGCAAGCCCCCATGCAAGTTCTATCAGATGTTGGTCTGTCATCACAGCTATGCTCCCATAATTCACATACACAACCGAATCTTGTTTCTGTTTGTCAAGCCATTCAAGGCATTTTGCGTCTTCTTTCCATAAGCCTGAGCTTAGTGACTTGACCAATTTGCTTTCGGGCACATGCCTACCAAGCAGAGCAAGTGGACCTATTGTGTAAATATCGGGGAACATGACTGAGAGTTCTTCTAACACTTGACGCTCAAATTCGTCAAACGTGTTTAGGATGATTGCAGAGGATTTTAAGCAGTTCTGTGCTTCAGATCCCACGTAGTCGAACATTATATCGTTGACATTAGTGACTCTGATGAAGCTAGGGATGTCCTTGAGCCTCATATTCTTCATGCCCGGAATCCAATCAATTGGCTTATCGAGTGTACCATCTTGCATGAAACTTTCATCTGATCAAAATGTAAGGCAAAAATGTTTAGTTGATGTTGATGTTTTACGTGTAAATATCATAGTAACTAAATTTGGACAACCAAGACAGTTAGTTACCATTCATACTCCCAATTTAGTTTTTAGTCGTAAAATTTATATTTTATAACACATGTACATGTAAAGAAGGATAATATGAGAGGTTTCATTGAAAGCCAAGAGTAAGGAGCAAACCTTAAGTACCACTGAACAAAATATAAGTTTTATCTCTGGCCAACCTTACATAGAGAAGATCTACTAAAGTAATATGAAATTGTCGTTTAACTAGATTTTAGAATTTATAAAATTGATAGTGTTATGTGTGTGTGTGTGTGTGTGTATATATATATCTTTTTCACCATCCCAAATTCCCTATATGTCAATAGTCAGGTTATCTGAAAGAAATGAAGTACCTTTGAATGGAACAATGCCTCTTTTGACGAATTCGCTGTACTGAAGGTACCCCATGAAGCCACAAGCAGAAGTCGTCCAAAACTGAACCACAGGAATCCCTAGTTCCTTAGCAGCTTCCCTCCCAAATCCCATGATACCATCACAAACTATACAAGTAATATGTGGCACTTGAAACGAGGAATTGAGTTTAGTCACCAGCTCCTTAAAAGGGCCTAGACATGTTTTCCTGATGGAGTAGCAAAGAGATGGAACATCTTGGGTTGCATCTTCATCTGAAGGTGGCAGTCCATCCGGTATGATAGCGAATTGGAAGTCCGGTAGTCCCTCGATGGAGTCGGAGCCTCTGGACCGGATTAAACGCTGGTGATTGAACTCGGTGTTGACAAAGGTTATGTGGAATCCCTTGGAGTACAGAAGCTTGGCTAATTGCATCATGGGGTTAACATGGCCTTGTGCCGGGAAAGGAACACAAACTGCATGGAGTTCTTTGGCTCTTAGTTGTGTTGAACCCATCTTAATTAATTTAGAAATATGAATAGTAGCTAGCTAGACAATTCTTGCTTTTATAGAACATTTCTCCTGCGATACAAAAAAACAAAAAACAAAAAAAACAAATGAATCAAGAAACATTGCAAGCTTAATTTTGGTTGCTGGTTATGTTTATCTTAATTTCCCAACTACTCTCCATTGATATTGTAATATTTCATGATAATTAGAAGACAAAATGCACCCCGGATGTTTTTACCGAGACCTATAATATGCATAGTTGCCTATTTTACTATAGGTGTCTTACGATACAAGTTAAAGACGTTTATAACGCTGATAGAATCCCGTTAATTATAAACAATCAAGTAAACGAAGTGAAAGTTGTTTTCAGTAGCTCAATTCGAATTACAAATGAAATAAAATTGTTAATGTATTCTTGAAGATCTCAACCTAACTCGATCCGAGTGGCTTTGAGGCAAAGGCTATGAACCATTCACATATCTATCGAGGATGTACACTATGGAATTATGAATCAATGTAGACTTGATTGATACAAAGCTTAATTTTTCATGATGTGACTCCACAAATAATTGATCGTCTTGCCAAAAACAATCAATCTAGTACGTTTCTGCTAATAAAGTCGTCAATTCTTGCAGGTCCAAGTTTTACGTAGTTGGAAGTTGGAACTAATTGAATCTAAATGACTATAGTGAATAAATATGTAGATGTTTATTACTAACTTGATTGAGTGGGTGTATTACTAACTTACTAACGTAACCGAGGAAGCTTGCTACCTCACTCAATCAAAGAAGTAAAATAAAAAGTGATGAAGCAAAGACGAACAGGGGATTTGTAACTAGGGATATACCTTACTCCTAATTCAAAGCACTAGATCTTAATTTACATGCAATTTATTAAGAAGGTAGTGGCCATACCCAAGTCTTATCAAGACGCCAAGACTCAGTCACAAAAGTTTATTTTCATGATATTCCTACTCTAGATCAAGGACCGTAGGAGCTCAAGTAACTCAACTGAGGCCTGCACACCATGCTCCAGTGATCTCTAATTCCTCCAGCAGTAACAATTGATCATAGGTTCTACTATCCTATCTTAGCCACACCAGAAATAGGTTCTTCTGTTTTTTGCACACCGCATATAATCAAAGAAAGGAAAACAATAAAGATGCAATGAGAGAAGATGCATAGAATCAATGAAGAGCGAGACCCAAAATGTTAAGGACAACAATGAACTAAATAATGTATCATTCGAGTGGGCAATATTATAAATATTAGATGTAAATGGCAACAATTTTATTTTTATTTTTTTGATAGGAAGTAGAATTTATCAAGAGAAAGAAAGAATGAACAGAGTTTAGAAAACGAACGAAGAGAATGTACAGAGCAGTACAAAAGAAAAACAAAGCGAACAACAACAAACAACGACAAACTAACCAACTTTATCAAACAACCTAATAAGCAACAAGTTCAAAAGATGTAACAATATTCCTTGCAAAATTGATCTTATTGTGTTCTTCGCGAGTTTTAAGCCAAACAGAAGAAAAGTATGGGTATTCTTTCTCCAAAAAATTTCAATCGTTAGGAAAGAAATAATGCGTGAGTTCAAGGAGAAACAATGATACCTCCACTTATGAACCTGCTGGGGAGTTGTCATGGAGTTCAAAAGGTGATACTAGAAGGTTGGTAACCTTCATCCTTCATATGCTTTATTAACCTTCGGATCTCAGCATATATGTTTTCAATATGTGGATGCATCTCATCATGAACAACAAACACATGAACCTGACTCTTCAACTCAATCCAGCTGCACCCAGGCTCCTTACTCACCCCACGAAGATTCATCATCCTCCTTACCTGCTCTACATCTTCCCGCCTGCCCAAAGAAGTATATATGCTTGCCAACAACACATATGTAGATGATTCCGATGTTCCTAACTCAATAAGCTTCTCTCCGGCATAAGCTCCCAATTCATAATTCCGATAGTTACGACAAGCACTTAATAAAATACGCCATAAATAAATCCCATGATCAATAGTTGCTGACTCTATAAAGTGTTTGGCTTCATCTAACCTCCCAGCGCGGCTCAGAACATCAACCATGCAAGCATAATGCTCCACTCTTGGGGCTATGCCAAATTCATCATACATCATCTTGAAATAAATCCATCCTCTCTCAACGAATCCCATATGGCTGCAAGCGGAGAGCACATTCACAAATGTAACGTAATCTGGCTTCGTTTCCCCCAATCGCATCTCCTCAAAGAGATCTAAGGCCTCTGTCCCTCGCCCATTTTGAGAAAGGCCAGAGATTATTCCATTCCAAGCGACTACATCCCTCACTGGCATCCTCCTAAATACAAGATTCCCATCTTCTAAATTCCCACACTTTGCATACATGGTGGAAAGAGCACTTCCAATTGGAACTTCAAGACTGAATCCATACTTGATTGTACGGGCATGAATTTGCTTTCCTTGTTCAAAAGAACTCAGGTTCGAGCATGCTTTCAAAACACTGGCCATGGTAAGTTTATTAGGCATGATTCCCTCCTTATGCATTCTGCAATACAAACCCAAAGCAGCTTCATACTCCCCGTTTTGTACATACCCTCCAATCATAGAAGTCCATAGAACAACATCGGGTTCTTTTATATACTCAAACCCATTACGAGCATCAGCAACTCTACCACATTTTGCATACATGTCAACCAAAGCAGACATTATGTATACCTGCCCTTCAAATCCCATCTTCAACAAAAAACTATGCACTTGTTGTCCTTCTCTAAGAGCACCAATGTCACCACAAGCATTGATGACCCCAACAAACGTATACTGGCTCGGCATTATCCCAGAAAAATGCATGTCTCTAAACAAGTCCAAAGCCTTATGGGAGTCCCCACTCTGCCCAAAACCACATATCATAGCAGACCAAGTGATCGAATTCTTATCACCAGACAGCTCAAAAGTCCTAAGCGCATCATCCAAACTCCCACATTTCCCATACATTGTAACAAGCGCATTCCCAACAGACACAAAACTCATCAGCCCATTTTTCACCGCAACACAATGAATCTGCTTCCCCGTATCAACAAACTCACGAACAGCCAACGCACTCACAACACTAGTCAAAACAAACTCATTCTCCCCCTCATTCTCCTCACTCCTCCTCATCAACCTGAAAACCTCCACCGCCTCGCCAGCCATGCGCTGCATTGCGTACCCCGAAATCATAGTAGCCCACGAAACGGAATTCCTCTCAGACATTCTATCAAACACCTTACGTGCATCACCCACAAGCCCCATTTTACAGTACATGTTAACCAAACAACTCCCAACAAAGACGTCGAAAGATCTCACATCTTTGATCACAACAGCATGCACATGCCGTCCACCTAAAACATCAGACGCTTCAGACGAGGCAGCGGTGAAGACTCCGGCGAAAGTGTGGGAGTTGGGGGAGGTGTTTTCCGCCCTCATTCGTCGAAAGAGGCGCATCACAAGAGAAGAGTGTTGGTGGTGATGAGAGCAGGCATTGATGAGGTTGTTGAATGAGACAACGTCCTTGTTGGGCGTGGCCTCGAAGATGAGATGTGCGGTGGGGAAGTCTCCGCATTTGAGGTAGAAGCTGACGAGGGTGTTGGAGACGTGGAGGGAAGAAGAGGACCCGGTTTTGGTGATGTGGGCGTGGACAGCTTTGCCGTGTCGGAGGTCTTTTTGACGGCTGTAGTGGAGGAGTGTTGTGATTGAGGAGCGGAAGAGAGAAGGAAGAGATGAAAGATTCATCAACAGAGCAAGAGCGGGATTTGTTAGACATTAAATTCTTCTTCTTCTTGGCCTTTCAACTGTCTGGTCTTGTTTCTAAGCATGCTAGTTTTCAAGTGTCGGGTTTAGGATTGTAATGTTTGGGAAATTACTCTTTTTTGGTAGGGTTTAGGGTTTATGGTGACAACACTACTCGTGCAAACATTCCATTTAGGTAGGTCTAAGGTCTCTACAATCGTTGATTCTATGATATGAATGGATTGCAAGAATGGTTTCATGTTGAAGTTGAGGAGAATGAAGGTGGGGTTTTTCCTAATGTTGTTTGACATTTTGTATCAGACTGTCCTAATCTTTCCTGTTGTTATGGGACTGCCCAGAATTGCTATGGGGGGTTCCGTCAAAGTTAAAATCACTCATCGTCATGAACAGTAAAAGCTTGAAGGCAAAGAGCATGCAGAATCTGAACAAAGGTGTCCGAAGACTTGACTTTGAGTTCTTGACTGTGATGAAGAATGTGAAGAAGTAGATTGGTTTTCGGAGGGCATGTTGCCCAGCACTCTCGATTATCCTATGATCCGCTTCCACCGTCTGAAGTGTCAGACCATTGATAAGGCCAAATGGTTTGGCCATTTCAACTCTCTTCATACCTTGGAGATCAGCAACTGTTCTGCACTCCATTGCTTGCCAGATTGTGGACTACCCTTGTCTCTTGCTCATCTATTTATCCATGGATGTCCTTTGCTTGAGAAACGGTGCCAAAGAGACAGGTGAAGCTTGGCCCAAGATTGCTCACATCTCTAGGATATTGATCGATTGGCATACCATATGACATGCCATGCATGTCTGGCAGGTATCTCTCTTTCATCAATAACTTCAATGTACTCATTGTTGATTCAAGGGTTAAATCCGTTGTTTCCTCTCTTGGATCTTTTTCTTCGTTAACATGCCAACAGTATTGTCATCGAACTAGGAATCCCAATCTCTGGTCCCAAAAAAGCTCAACTGAAGCTGAAAATTAGCATAAGATCAACAAGAAACTCATTATCAGCTTTAACAGTTAAAAGTCGTAATCTTTTTCATTGAAACAGGGATTTGGGGTATGTTAGAATTTTCTACAAAATGTTTGAGCCCAAGTCTACAGTAGAATGTCTTGAATTTTCTCATTGAAAAGATTATAATCTGGAGATAACGTGGAACTATGTAATTACAGATTAAGTCCACTCAATCGTTGATATCTTTATTAATCTCGAATTTACTTCAACTTTTGGATTCTGGTTCTTCAGTGTCGAGCAAGTACTGATGTTTTATGTTTCTGTTGCCACTATGATTACACCCTAGAGGCTATGAAGTTTACAACTATATGCAGTTGCTGCCACTAAATGTATGTCAACTAAAGGAGGGTTAACTGATAAAAGCTTCTTCTTCTGGGGGCCAGACATGGAAAGAGCAGAAAGAAAGTTCCCAGTTTTGTATTGATCATTAGTAACAGAGTTCTATTGATACTAGGCTACTTGGCTCTGATGATTGGCTATATACAGACATACCCATGTCACTTATATTTTCTTGTATAAAAACTGAGATGGTCTTAGAACTCATGTGCTTTTCTGAAATTTCTATTTACTTTTTCAATGCTAGTCATATATTGAGTCTATGCATCTGTACTGGATTTCAGTGACGGGAGCTAAGCATGGTCTTATTACTGATCAACTGGAAAACATCTTGAATTTCGATTGTTTCAACAGAAATATTGATGTCTGATCGGCATTAAGATCTTAGTGGCTTATTAGTTTACCGTACAAGGGTACCAAGTCATCGAGCCTATTATAAATTGTTAATCTCAAGTTAAATTTTCTCTGATCCTTTCCTATATTTTCAACTATTGAATTATGCAGGGCAGGAAGACAGGGTTATACCAATAGTTGCTTCAAATGTAGTTATTTGTTCAGATTCACGGCTCATGGTTAGTATCATTCGTTCTTAATGAGTTTGTGATTCATGAATATGGCCCTTAGTTTTCGGACATTGTCAGACCAACACACATGATTCATTACTCAAGAGCATCACATCAAGCTAATCTAGACGTCTGAAAATAAAACAAAAACCTGAGTATATGAACAATTAAATAAAAAAATTGGGTATGCAATGACTGCACACGTCTTTCATATATATTTCGAATAAAAGCAGTATTTGACAGAAAAAAACTAAGGTAAAGGATCAAGATAGAAGGATTTACTTTGATATCTGGAGCACATACAATAATATCCCATATATACAAAAGGATTCAACTGTAAATTGCACATTTCAGTTGATTGTAATTTGATTGTGTTTTTCATTTTGAAAATTAGGAGTTGCCAATGTTTTTTCCTCAAAAATTGATTTGTTAAGAAAACAAAAGTAAACAGAGTTCCTCAAGAAAGAATGGAAGAATAGTGTATGAACCTGCAGATGAACTTGTCAAAAACTTCATAAAGTGGCAGAGGAAGGTTGGTATCCTTCATCCTTCATATGCTTGATTAACTTTCGGATTTCAACACCTATATTCTCAATCCGAGGATGCATCACATCACCAGCAACAAACACATGAACCTGACTCTTCAGCTCAATCCAGCTACAACCAGGCTTCTTACTCACCCCTCGAAGATTCATCATCTTCCTTACCCGCTCCACATCTTCCCGCCTACCCATGGAAGTATAGATGCTTGACAATAGCACATAAGCCTGTGATTCTAGTGAACCTAACTCCATTAGCTTCTCTCCAGCATATGCTCCCAATTCATAATTCCGATAGTTCCGACAAGCACTTAATAAAATACGCCATAAACAGATGCCATGATCAATAGTTGCGGACTCTATGAAATCTTTGGCTTCATATAATTTCCCAGCACGGCTCAGGACATCAACCATGCAAGCATAATGCTCCACCCTTGGGGCAATGCCAAATTCATTAGACATCATCTGGAAATAAATCCATCCTCTCTCCACAGATCCCATATGGCTGCAAGCAGAGAGAACATTCACAAATGTAACGGAATCCGGCTCATTACCCCCCAATCGCATCTCCTCAAAGAGCTCTAGAGCCTCATTACCCTGCCCATTTTGTGAGAGCCCAGATATCATTGCATTCCAAGAAACTACATCTCTCATAGGCATTCTCCTAAACACCAACTTCCCATCTTCCAAATTCCCACACTTTGCATACATAGTAAAAAGAGCATTTCCGATGGGAAATTCAAGACCGAATCCATATTTAATGGTACAGGCATGGACTTGCTTTCCTTGTTCACAAGTACATAGGCTTGAACACGCTTTTAGGATACTAGCTGTTGTAAGCTCATTGGGCAAAAATCCTTCCCTCAGCATTTTACAGCATAAACTCAAAGCAGCTTCATTTACCCCGTTTTCTACATACCCTCCAATCATAGAACTCCAAAGAACAATATCAGGTTCTTTTACACAATCAAACCCCTTCCGAGCATCACTAATGCTACCACATTTACCGTACATGTCAACCAAAGCTGACATTATATATATTTGGAATTCGTATCCCAACTTGATCATGTAACCATGCACTTGTTGCCCTTGTTCAAGAGCACCAATGTCACTACACGCACTGATGACCCCACCAAACGCAAACTCCGTCGGCATTACCCCAGAAAAATGCATGTCTGAAAACAAGTCCAAACCCTTTTGCGAATCCCCACTCTGCGCAAAACCAGATATCATCGCTGACCATGTGATAGAATTCTTATCGCCACACATCTCAAAAGTCCTAAGCGCATCATCTAAACTCCCACATTTCGAATACATTGTAACAAGCGCATTCCCAACCGAAACAAAACTCGTCAGCCCATTTTTCACCGCAACACAATGAACTTGCTTACCCCTATCAACAAGCTCAGGAATCATCAAGCCGCTAAGAACCGCAGTCACAACAAACTCATTCTCTTCTTCCCTCTCCTCACTCCTCCGCATCAGCACAAAAACCTCCAACGCATCCCCACCCAACTGATGCATTGCATACCCCGAAATCATAGTAGCCCAAGTAACCGAATTCCTCTCACGCATTTCATCGAACACCTTACGTGCATCCCTTACAAAACCCATTTTACAATACATGTTAACAAGCGAACTCCCAACAAAGACGCCGAAGCAGCTCACAGCCTTCACAGCAAGTCCATGAACCTGCCGCCCACCCAGGATGTCATTTACATACGGAGCAGCATTGAAAACACCAGCGAAACTATGTGTGTCAGATAAGGTGTTGTCGCGGCGCATGCGTCGAAAGAGCTCCAAGACAAGTGAGGAGTGTTGGTGGTGGTGAGAGTAGGCATTGATGAGGGTGTTGAATGAGACGACGTCTCTGTGAGGTATGGTTTCGAAAACGAGGCGGGCTGTGAGGAAGTCTCCGGACTTGACGTAGAGGTTGATGAGGGCATTGGCGATGTAGAGGCAAGAGGAGGAATCGGTTGTGATGATGTGAGCGTGGAGAGGTTTGGCTGCTTGGAGGTGCTTTAGACGAGTGTAGTGCTGGAGAGTGGAGAACAAGGAGGAGCGGTAACGACTCATAAAGAGTGTGAGCTTGATGTCCCTATGAGTAATCTGTACCAGGATGACATGGGGGAAATGATGGAACCTATGTGGGCTAATTGGTCCTAAAGCGGGAGAGACAATGATCGACAGGAGGCTGCAATGGCAGAAGGTGCTAGAGAATGAGAATGCAGCCTTAACAAATGTCTTTGATATAAGCATGCATTAGACTGACGCCAAGGGCCGTAGCCAGCACTTCCCAGGAGGCAGCGTAGCCAAATCACCCCTGACTTGGGCCAAACAGACAGGAGGAGGGCAGTTAATGTTGGGACCAACCTCTTCCTGGAGAGTCAGGAAGGTCAGGGATCCCCGACACCACCGAGACTTGTAGAAGAAAATATCCGGGAGGCAGGCCAGAAGAAGATTGGAAGCAATATTTAAATAAATAAATCAAAATATGCAGGTGCTATTGGCCAAAGACACATGGGCGCTTGCTTTGAAGAGAGAAGTCGGGTCATTTTCTAAGGCAATCATGGACAAAGTAAGGTTCAGCACGATGAAATATTTGATGCCAAGCCGGGGTGGGTGATCCATTCCAGCACCTAGACAACTTCAGTTCATAGACAAGCATGAAAGAGTACACAGATTCGGTTTTATGTACCATGTTTCAAGGGACACTCTCCGGTGAAGCTCTAAACTGGTTCTACGAACCCCTGATTAACTTGATGGAGTCATTCAAACAGCTAGTGGATAGATTCGTGAAGCGGTTTGTGTTATAGACAGATGGGGGAAACACCACATAACTGTTTAAAATCCAGTAGGGAGACGATGAGAGTCTGAAGTCGTTTGTCAACCGTTGGTAGTCGACTAACACAAGAGTGTAATATTTCATCAATATAAGAGTTGAAGAGATGGCTTTTAAGCAGGGCCTCAGGCAATGGAAATTCTTGTACACAGTAAAACTAGAAGACCTAGGGGCTATGATGATTGATGAACTCCACGCCCGGGCTGATCATGACACATTTATGAGCATATTGTACACAAAAAAGAAGATCCTTGAAGGAAAGGTACTGTCTCCAATGCATTCCCAATGAGAGAGCGACATTGGATGGCTGAGCGAGAAAATGCGTATAATAACTCTGTAATTGTATGAACGTGCTCATAATACTTGCTCATAATACTGCAACCTTAAATATCTAGATCAAAGTATTCCAAATTTGGTTGGATTGGTTATTTGGTAATACACATGTGAAACCACTTTGAAACACTTACGTGTGATGCAGTTCGACATGATGTAATCACGATGACGAGTGATGAAAAATTTTGACTGAAAATTGTTTTGGTTATATACGTATGCGTGTGAAACAGTTTTCAAGTTTATACATGTGAGATACACTAAATTTGGCAAACGTAATAGTGATTTGAGAAAAAATTGTGTGAAAGAATGTTAGATGGTACACATGTAATAACTTTATGATTTATCTTTGATGAGGTGCAGTTCAACATAGTAGATTAACTGGATCGAGTAAAACTACAGTAGCTGCTAGAAGAATGTGAGCTGCAATAATATTCAAAAAAGTTGTACCAAAAAAGAAATCAGCATTCAGTCTCATTTTCTTCAATTTCTTGCTCTCTGTTATTATGTTTAAGGGAAAATTCTCACTAGCCTTAATTCTGAAGATTTTTTTCCCACTAATAAAATAAGATTCTCAAATTGCCATCAACCCAAAGGTGTTATTCCCACTAACAAAGTTTTCAGGTTTTTTAATATTTTTGTTGTCTAAAATACCCCCATCTCTCAACACCTCTTATCTCTCACATTCAAACTTTCAGATCTAAATCCTCTCTGGTTCAGATCTCTTTCTCTCTTTTCTCTCTCTCCTCCCTCTAATCTGAAAGCTTGGATCTCGTCGGCGACAACATCCAACAGAAAACACTACCCTACCTCTCAACGACGGCATCCTCCAATCTTCTCTCTCTCCTTGCTTCACTATTGCCTACACCGGCGTCGGATTCTTCAACCCAAACTTGGAAATCGTCTGTAGATAAGCCAGTCGGCAAGGCAGAGGTTGGTGTTAGAGTTCGCGTCCTGGTCTGTGGACCTCTTAAGCTCCGGTCCGGCGACATTGGTCGTACTCGGGTCCCGGTCGAGTTTCGATTTGGGTCTAGATGCTCTGGGTTTGAAGAGAGGGAAGTCGTGTTGTCTTCTTCGTCCATTTTGTTTGGATTTCTCCATCACCATCTGCACCTATTTCTGCTCATCCACAACGACCATTCACAGAGAGAGAGATTGGATCTGATTTTATTAATAATAATAATTGGCAGGCTGTGATGATGGGGAAGAGGAAGAGGAGGTTGGTATTTATGTATTATACAGTACTACAGTAGAGGAGAGTGGGAGAAGACGAGGAGGAGGGGGATTTGCTCATTGTTGAATTTTTGCTCTGTGAGGAGGGTGGAGGAGGGGCCTCACCTTTGCATTCCCATACGCCATTCTAGACTTGGACTCCCCCATTCATTTCTTTTTCATTCTTTCCTTTTACTTATATTTTTTATGGTCCCAAGATGGGTCAGGTAGTACTTTCAACTCAGTCTCTAAATAATAAAATATGCTCTAGGTACTACATTAGATTGAATTCGAAGATCATTGGATGGCGTTGGAAAACATGGGTGGGCGACCACGATCGGAAAACTAGATAGACTAGTAGACCCTCCTATGTCCAGTAGACCCTCTTACTGCCCCTAGTAGACCCTCCTATTGCCCACCTACTGACCCTCTATTGTCCTCAATAGACCCCACCTACTGCCCCTAATAGATCTCATATTGCCTCCAATAGGCCTCATATTGCCCCCAAGAGACCCCTAGACAGACCCATTCATATTGCCTCCAAAAAACCCCCTATTGCCCTTAATATACCCCTCGACAGACCCTCTATTGCCCCGATAGACCCCTACTGCCCCTAATTGACCCCTATTGTCCCCAATAGATCCCCCAGTAGGAGGTCCTACTGCCCTTACTGACCCTAGTAGGTGGTTCTACTGACCCTAATAGGTGGTCTTACTGCCCCTAGTACGATGTCCTACTGCCCCTAGTAGGAGGTCCTACTAACCCTAATAGGTGAGCATATTGCCCCCAATAGGAACCTGTTATAAGTGAGTAAAGCACAACGGCCCTCGGAGTCTAGTCAACGGTCGCCGGAGTCTAGTAAACGGCCCCTAGAGTCCGGTCAACGGCCCCAAGAGCCTGGTCAACGGTCCTAGGAGCCTGGTCAACTGTCCCCAGAGTCCGTCATCGACCCCCGGAGTTCGGTCAACAGTCCCAGGAGCCCGGTCAACTGTCCCCAGAGTCCCGTCATCGACCCCCGGAGTCCGATCAACTGTCCCCAGAGCCCGGTCAAGGTTGCCGGAGTCTGGTCAACGTCATTGGTCGTGGGAATCCGGTTATAAAAACTTTATTTTATAATAGTCAACTCTTATAATGGTCTATTGTAGTTTATTTAATTCATTAAGGGTATAATTGTAATTCTGCTCTTATAATGGTTTATTGTAATTTATTTAATTCATTAAGGGTATATTTGTCTTTATGCTGTTTAAGTTAGCTCTTGGGAATTTTAAAATCTGATTCTGTTAGTGGAAATAAAATTATTAAAATTAAGGCTAGTGGGCATTATCGATATGTTTAAAGGTTCTAATGCATAGCCTTATGATTACTTACAGTTTGTCTTGAAATACTGATGATGTTTATGTACTAACGTCAAAAAATACATTCCCCCGCATGCAAGCTTGCCGGCCAAATTCACCGTTTATGAAATTTGACCAACAAATATTTCCACGAGGCAGATCAAGTGTATTAAGAATAAGGGTTTAAGTAAATAAATATATTATAGTTTTGGTATACATAAATTTTTTAATCATAATATATATAGTTTGGTAATATGTATATATATATATATATAGTCTCAATTGCGGGACTCCTTATTTCGCTCACTTTCAGGTCGTATTTCCACATCTCAACCGTACAATGTCTAAAACACAGTGTGTAGATCATTCATCCAAAAGTTTCATCAAATTTGAAGATCATTTGAGCTTCCGTAATCGTAATTTACACGAACGGTTCTGTTTGGACAACTTTTGTTGTGTTGATTTACTTAATCTAATTCGGTACTCAAATGATCTTCAAGTTTGATGAAACTTTGTAGGAATGATCTATACACTGTGTTTTAGACATTGTACGGTTGAGATGTTGAAATACGACCTGAAAGTGAGCGAAATAAAGAGTCCCGCACTTTAATTTCAAAGCGGGATCCCACTCTGGAAGGGGGCTGTATATATATATATATACAGAGTATTTTCTTAGGTGCGGATGTCCGCATTTATTCTTACGGTGCGGATTTCCACTTTACACTCATTTTTCAATCGAATTTTACATCTCCACCGTCTAGTCTTTAGATCCTAATGTATAGATCATCTCTATAAAATTTCAGCCAATTTGGTTATCATTAAGACACTCAAACTCGATTAAACCAATGGATGAACATAATTCTGTCGAACTTGAACTATTCATGTTTATAACAAAATTAACGCAGTTTTGAGTGCCTTAATGATAACCAAATTGACTAAAATTTTGCAGAGATGATCTATACATTAGTATCTAAAGAATAGACGGTGGAGATGTGAAAATTCAATTGAAAAGTGAGTGTAAAGTGGAAATCCACACCGTAAG
>NC_020497.1:12132723-12140634 GCF_000184155.1 Fragaria vesca subsp. vesca
GGGCACTTAGTACCGGAATCCCGATCCCGTATCGGTCCCGTCCCGAAAGTTAGCGGGACGGGACGAGATAGGTTTTGAAAATAACAATCCCGTCCCGTCCCGTCCCGTTCAACATTACCCTAACGGGACGGGACGGGATGGGACTATCCCGAAAAATCCCGTCTCGTCCCGTAATATTATAATACTTGATTTTTTAGGTTGCATGGTGTTACAATGCACTCAACCACACTCAATTTGGTCTAAAATAATACTTTTAATTGCATTCATGTTCTTTTTTTTTTGCTTGTGTGATTTTGGATATTTTTAGTTGTTGTTTGAGGGTTAATTTTTAATGTGGGATGTTTAGTACTTTTTAAATGGGATGTAATTTAGCACCTATGCACTTATGTTCTTGTTGATTTTAGTACTTTTAATTTCATCAATGTTCTTTTTTTTTGCTTGTGTGTTTTTGGATTATTTTTTTTTCCATTAATTTCATTAATGTTGTTTTAGGGTTAATTTGTCGGGATTCCGATCCCGTCCCAGTCCCGATCGGGATCGGGAAGTACGGGACAGATTTTTAAAAACGTCTTCCCGTCCCGTCCCGTGCCGTGCCCAGCCCTACTTTTTAGTCATATTTCCACATCTCTCTGTTCAGTTTATTGATACTAATGTATAGATCATTCCTGCAAAATTTCATCAGAATTCATTATCGTTAAGGTACTGAATTAGATTAAATCAATGAACGGACCATAAATCTGTCTAACCAGAACTGTCTATGTAAATAACGATTACGAAAACGCAAACGATCTTCAAATTTGATGAAACTTTGCAGAAGTAATCTATGCATTAGGTTCTACAAATTGAACGGAGGAGATGTGGAAATATGAATGAAAAGTGAGTCAAATAAGAAAATTCACACTTTAATTTCAAAGCGAAGCTTCGCTCTGGATAGGAACTACAGTCTTTCTCAGTAAGGATGTCCTTATTTATTCTTACGGTGCGGATTTCCACTTTAGACTAACTTTTCGATCGAATTTTCACATCTCCACCGTCTAGTCTTTAGATACTAATGTATAAATCATCTCTACGAAATTTTAGCCAATTTGGTCATCATTAAGGCACTCAAAATTACATTTTTCTGTTATAAACATGAACGGTTCAAGTTCAACAGAATTATGTTCATCCATTGGTTTAATCGAATTTCAGTGCCTTAATGATAACCAAATTGGTTGAAATTTTGTAGAGATGATCTATATATTAGTATCTAAAAACTAGACGGTGGAGATATGAAAATTCGATTAAAAAGCAAGTCTAAAGTGAAAATCCGTACCGTAAGAATAAATAAGGACCTCTTTAGCCAAGAAAGCCTGTATATATACATATATATATATATATATTTTTTTTTTTTCTTCAGGTAAGGAAATCCGCATGATAAGAATAAATAAGGTCCTTAGCCAAGAAGGCCTGATATATATATATATATATTTGACAGTATATAGTTTTTACATACATAATTTCTTTACTGTAATATATAGTTTAGCATTGTGGTGCAAAAAATTATTTGTAAATAGATTTGATACTATATATAGTTTTTATATACATATTTGTTTTATCATAACATATAAGGTGTTGCTATTAGCCTATAACACACCTAAAATCTCTATCCACATATCCCTTCTCATTTTTATTTTTTAAGTTTAAAAATTTATTTTAATGACTATACATACGTAGCATGTAAGTTTTATGATTTGAAGACGAAAAAATGAGAAATGGTATGTAGATAGAGATTGTTGGTGTGTTAATAGTAACATGTTGGATTAGTGATTTTCTTTAAAACACTCACGTGTGATACATTTTGACATGATGAAATCACGATGATGAGTGATGAAAAATTTAACCGAAAATTATTTTGGTTATATATGTGTGAAACAGTTTTCAAGGTTATACATGTGTGATACTAGAGAAAATCTTACGTGCGACGGTCGTGCCACGTGTCCTGTGCGACCAACCAGTCACACAGCGATACGTATTTTTTTTTCCACACCTCTTCTTTTTCCTTCCTCTCTCGTCTCCGGCAAAACCAATCCCCTCCGATCAAAACATAGCAGGTCCCTCTGCCCAGCCGCCGCCTCAAACCTAGAACCCCCACCATAAGCCTCACAACCTGCCGTCGTTGAGCCGCGCCTCCACCAACCTGTGCAAATCACGCCTCCACCAAGAGAGAGGAAGGAAGAAGAAGAAGAGTTGTGAAAAAGCTTCGCCGGAGAAGAGAGAGGAAGGAAGAAGAAGAGGTGTAGGAAAAAAAAAAACACGTGTCGCTGTGTGACTGGTGGGTCGCACATGACACGTGGCACGACCGTCGCACATAAGATTTTCTCGTGATACTAACATGTAGCAGGTTCGAACCTAATAGTGATTGAGAAAAGTTGTGTGAAAGAGTTCAATGTTTTGATAGTACACATGTAATAAATTTATGATTTATTTTTGACAAGTTGCAGTTCAACATAGTAAATTAACGGGATCAACTAAAGCACAATAGCTGCTAACATTATAAGGCTCTATATATAGAGTTTCAAGTTTGGTGACATGTGTTTCTACCTGTCCCGAGGTCACGGGACGGGAGGTCGAATCCTTGGCTCCGGGTCCTGTAGCTGCACAACCAACAATGCGTCAGGAGTCAGGACTGGGGTGGCCCAGTCTTCGACTCTTCGATGCTTAAGTCAGCGTTTGGTTGTTACTTGTATAGTACGGGATTATGGGAGGAATAATAAACGTACCTCTTTTGGGGATCCGCGCCTGCTTTATAGGCATGTATTGGAGGTTTTGTCCTTAGTTCCCAATGTGGGACTGTTTCATGGTGTTATTCAGCCTCCCTTCTTTCGGGGGTGTTTAGCTGTTACAGAATGGGTATGGCATGTGTATTATTGTTACGCCTCCACTCTTTGGGTGCCTACAAAGGTTTTGCTGGTGGAGGTTTGGCCGGAATGACCTCCGGCGAGTGGGTAATGGCGTTGCATTCTCGGCATGGCCAAATGTTTTGGCTGTGTATTAACAACATGAACCATGCGAGCTGTAATAATATTTAAAAAAGTTGTCTCACAAGTAAACTCATCAAGTCATGTCATAAAGTTCAAATGTATTTGTTCAAGAGAATTAAGATAAAATCCGATTCTGAATCACTAATACTTTTAAAGCATGCACCTTCTCATAGACAAAAACAGAATGCAACCTGACCACTCTAGTGCTACAACCACGGAGTTGTGTCGAGGTTGAGAGCGATTTCCAAATATCTAATCCGATGTATATCGCATCGAAGAAACTGAGCGGTTCGAGTTTCGGATTGAAGGCCTTTGTGGCAGTGATGGTAGAACTTGCCGACTAGAGGAGGGCTTGGAGATCTCTGATCTTGGAAGCCAACAAGATGAGCTCGCTGGTCGGGCTGGATTTCGATCGGGATAACTCGACCCGATCTCGAATGGTTTTGCTCGCTTGGATTCTAAGCGGCGTTACCACAGCTAGTGGAAGTTTGATGGCCGGTGAGTGGCTGCTCAAGGTGCCAGTCAAGTTTTTCCAGTGGGCTTGGACTTGGATCTGGACCCAAGTCTTTGGGCCGACTTCTAGGCTCAGGCCTGGGGAGATGGCTTTTGACCTTCACTTGACCTCTTTTGGTCATGGGTTGGGCCTACTCTCTCATACTGGTAGCACCTACAAAGTCTATGAGGAAGCAGATATCAGTGCATTTGTTGGCGGCATTCCTCCAAACCCGACCTCTAAGGTGCTATGCCCTAACACTCCTCTACACCCTGATCTTAAGAGCAAAACAAAAATTCAATAAGTGTTAGTGCATTGATAGCTTGGCAAACTGTGCGAGCTGGATGCAACGAGAGGGATTCATAGGACTTAGAGTATTGTAATTGAGTGCCTTAGCTCTAGTTTTATGTTTCTCTGGTATCTTGTTTTGTTTCTAGTTTAATCCTCTGCTAAGCTCATTTGAATAAGTGAGCTAATTGTCTAATGTAATAGTGTTTGATGTCATTCTGGCCTGAGTTTATTAATAAAATTTCTGGGGCTGCTACCCTTTTTCCCTTAAAAAAAAAGAGAACTAAGATAAACATAATAGTCAATCCTAAAGATTTAGATTATTACAAACCTCTCCCATAAGAATCTAGCTAGAAGAATCTCAGATAATATTGATGATGCAGAAACGAGCTAGGTAGTAATGGGGCATCCTTCCTCCAACTCAACCTCAGCGACATGCCTAATTACTGTCACTAGGAGCTTATCCTGAGCTCTGTTGTCACACTCCGGTTCTTAAGTTATTTTACAGTTATTTACTTTGGTATTATTTTGGTCTTTTACCGTGTTAAGTAACCGTTTATCATTTAAGGACCCTAGAGTTGACTTTTTCTTGCGTTTGGAATTTGGGAAAACTTTCTTCATGAAAGTCGTAGAGGACGTTTTTACGAGTTTGTAGACATGCTATGTGTTAAAATCGGAGTTAGCATGAAAAAGTTATGAATTAAGAGAGTAATTTTATGAGATGGTAAAAGGGGGTAAATATTAAGTGGGTATAATTTTTGGGTTTAAGTTTTATGGACCGGGTGTGGGCAGCCCAACACCCCCCACTCACCCCCTCACTCCCTCACTCACTCTCTCTTTTCCTCCCTTCCCTCCTGAGCCCCTATCCCACCGGAAGTCTCCAACGCCAGCTGCTGCCGTCCGGCCAGCCACCAACTGCCAGCCCACCTCAGTTCTGACCCCCATCACCTCCTCTCCCTCCCCGGCCTAGCCCCCGAGCCGTTAGCCCGCCGGAAGAGGAGAAAACTTGCCGGAGACGCCAGGAAGCTTTTTGCCGGAAATCCCACCTCCGGCCACCATAGGTCGGGATTTTTGGCTCATCTTGTAGCCCTCATCAAGGTGAGTAATCCCTCAAAAGGAATTAGTCTATTTCATTGTTGTTATGGAGAAATGTATAATTGAAGTTTTTAAGGATTTATGGAAATTTTGATTCGTTTGCCCTAGTTAGCTTTAGAAATGGACTAAGTGCTAGTTATGAATGTTGTTGAGCATGATAAGAGGAATTTTCTGTGAAAATTTGAGAAGCATCGGAGGTCGCCGGAAAACGGCTGCCGGCCGCCGCCACCCCTTAGGGGCAGTTTTTCATGATTTTGGGTTTGTTTTAATGAGAGGAGTTTAATGAAGTATGGTTGGGAATTTTTGGAGGAGATTTGTTAAGGTTTAGGATTTATTAATGGTTAAGGTTTTAGACGGTTATTCGAATGAAAATCCGGCAGTTAGTTTAGCAGGTTTTAAAGTCTAAAAAGGTTAAATTATGGCTTTCGGTAAGTGCGGAGTAATGTGAGCCTTATTAGGTAATAAGTGGAGAAGTTGGACAAGAAAAATGAAAATTATAGGCTTCCTTTTAATTTCGGAAATGTTATTAAAGTTTTGTCCTGGTTTGGAGGCTTAATGATTATTTATTGTTCAGGACGTGAGGAGGATCATTTGGAGGAAGCCTCGGGCCGTCGGCAAGCATAGCCGAGCACTGTGAGTGGACCTTTGATTTTAATATCATGCATGCGCTAAAGTTATTTAATTTCAAAGGCATTTGGAGATATAATATTTTGTTGGATTATCGAGTTCCACTTATTTTTCCGGAACTCTCTTGCAATTTTAGTTGACACGTGGGACGTGTCAAGTGATTTATATTCTTTCCATGTACAGTTGGGAACTGTACTATGCGCTATGAGTTTATTATAATTTATTTGGGGAAGTGTGGATCTTTTTGTTTTAATATTGTATTTCACCATAAAAAGGGTTGATATATAGATTATTGCTAGCTAACCTTATTAGCGGTCCTCATCATATGTGAGTCGTTATTATAGTCTTATTAGCGGTTCTCATTATATGTGAGTAGAGCGCTTAGCGTGTGACGCTATTATAGCCTGGGAGGCAACCGATCGGTATATATATATTTATTGTTAGCTAACCATTATTTAGCGGTCCTCATCATATGAGAGTTGAGCGCTTAGCGTGGGACGCTATTATAACCTTATTAGCGGTCCTCATCATATGTGAGTAGAGCGCTTAGCGTGGGACGCTATTATAGCCTGGGAGGCTCATTGTTATGGTGAAACCTCTTCCCTATTTTTATTGATTTATTGGGAACCAATGGGATTGGTTCAATAGTTTTTTCTATAATTATTTTCGGAAAAATTTCCAAGAATGGCATGCATAAATATTTTCTCAATAGAAAATATGGGGAAAAACATTAATTTGATTTAAATACTCTATCATTGAGTTCGTTCATTATTATTTATTTTTATCCACTCACTCTAACGTTTTAAATACTTTCCCCTGAGCCTTTCGTTTTAAATGCCCAGTCTGCAGAGCTCTGTTCGGCGAGAGTAGGAGGCGTGTCATATTTCCCACCTCATCCAGTTTTCTCTCATAGGTTACTAGTTAACCTACCTGTGTATTTTCTTCTTTCCTAGTAGTTGCTCTGATAACCTTGGGATGTTTTAAGTGTGGTTGTTGTTGTTATTGTGGTGTGTTAAGAGCTTGTGACTCCACCTAGAAGTGTTGAAAAAGATTTATTTGGCATGTTGTATGAGATATTAAATTCATGAAATTATTTCGATTTATTATGTTGGTTGAGGTGGTGGATGTTTTATTTGGGGGAGCGGATGGCTCCAGAAGATGTGGATTAAATTGTTTTAGAAGTGTTTGGGCTTTGGTGATTTTTCTTCCAGGTAAGGTTACTCATTTTCAAGGGAGGTTATGCCAAAATTTTGGTAGAATTTCTCTTGAGGTGGGTCCCGCATGGTTTATTCCGGATTTCAAGGGGAAATCCGGGGTAGGTCCTGACATCTGTCTTGAACGACTCCCCACAAAATGAAATAGAGACCTCCTAAGATGACACAACTCCCTAGCACACTCCCCAGGTGAATCTCCTCGCATAGTATGTATGCCCCTAGTATGGACACCATAACAGGGCATAGAGGATTAAAAGCTTTGAGGTAGACCAGACCTTTAGCCTCCATGATAATCCCTACAGATAATAGGTGAGCGCTGAGGGGACTATACCTTTGTATAGTACAACTATGAGTATGTTATCCAGTCCCAATTCCCAGGATAAACGCGTTATGTAACGCATGCACCCACCAATAACGCATGCACCCACCAATGCACTATGGATGGCTCTTAATAGACAAACTATGTCTGCCAATGACAACGGCGGGTAGTGTTTCAGGGCCTTCAACTGCACTACATAAAATCTTGTTGCCGTAACAACTCCAAGCAATAAGACGGCTATGCCCGTTTTCGCTGGAGCTACTCTGGTGCCTCTCATGGGAGGTGCCTAGGATGACTAGCCTTGAGTAGGCAGTCATGACACACGTCCCCATGATTTTGAGAATGGTGTTCAAATATTTCTACGGGGATAGTCAATCCTAAAGATTTAAAGTATTACAAACCTTTCCCACATGAATCTAGCTAGAAGAATCTCAGATAATATTAGTGGTGCCGAAACGAGCTAGGCAGTAATGAGGCATCCATCCTCCCCTCCTCCAACTCAATCTCGGCGACATGCCTAATTACTGTCACTAGGGGCTTCTCCTGAGCTCTGTCTTGAATGACTCCCTACAAAATGAAATAGAGGCCTCCTAGGATGAAACAACTCCCCAGCACACTCCCGAGATGAATCTCCTCGCAAAGGATATATGCCCCTAGAATGGACACCATAACATGGCATAGAGGATTAAAACCTAGCTTTGAGGTAGACCAGACCTGCAGATAATAGGTGAGCGTCGTTTAGGGTTTAGAGTTTAGGCAAATAAAGATAAAAAATATATAGTTTCGGTATACATAGATTTTTTTACTTATAGCAATATATATATATATATATATATATGTGTGTGTGTGTGCAGG
>NC_020497.1:12140654-12153874 GCF_000184155.1 Fragaria vesca subsp. vesca
GGGCGGGCGGGAAAGTTCATTTTTGACTCAATTTGGGTGCAAACTGTGTAAAATGTCATTTTTGCCCTTTCTTTGGTGGACCCGATACTGGCCACGTCAGCGGACAAACGGTGCCGTGACAGAAATTGGCCTCAGATCTTTCCTTGGTAGCAAAAACAAAGTTTGGGTACCACATTAATAGTTTTTAAAGTCTGGGTACCACTTTGACCGTGCCATAAAAGTTGGGGTACCGGTGCTGTCAAAACTTCTTGAAAATATGATAAGAAAGAAAATATAACACAATTGTGGGATAGATATATAAAGATGTGAAAACAAGAGACGGGGTAGATGTGAGTGTGACTCATTCGATAGTCACACCACAAAAATTAAAGGAGATTGTACTAAATAAAGATGTGAAAACGGGTAGGTGTGGGCATGACTCACTCCGTAGTACCATAACCTAGTGACTCATACCGCAAGAATGGGGATTGTATTCCCCCGGATGACTAAACCGTAACCTTTTGAAAGGCTTTACGATTTGATACGCAAACCTCATACTTATTGGCACCTACTATTTCGTTTTTAGATATATATGAGTAGAGCTGCTCTGCAAATTTTCATCAAAATTGATAATTGTTAAGACATTGATAAATGTGTTTTACCAATTATAAACTTGAACAGTTTCTGTTGGATAGATTTGGCTAGATGGTTGATTTAACTCGACTTGAATTTGACATTCTGGACCCAGAAGGAATTGTGTACCATTGTTGGGTTTCTGATGTGGAAACCACTTTTGTGGGAAAGGACTACACTTCCACCATCAAATCCCTCACTGACCCCAATGACAAAGGACCGTCTGACAAAGTGAAAGCCAATGCCCTTATGTTTCTAAGGCGGCATATTGACCCCAGCCTATGTTGGGAGTACCTTCAGTTGAGACACCATTGGAACTATGGGATGCTGTAAAGGGGCGTTTTGGGAACATCCATGATACTCTACTCCTAGAATTGACCGTTCAGTGGAATGAAATCTGCTTGATGGATTACATAAGGGTCAATGACTTCAACAAGGACATGCTACGCTTAAAGGCACATCTCAACTTCTGTGGAAATTAACTCACAAAAGATGATATGATCCAAAAGACACTTTCCACCTTTCCTACTTCATCACTTATACTACCGAACCAATATAGGTTGGAGTATGATAACAAGAGAACCACAACCTTCAATAAGCTTATCAACCTACTGCAAGTGGCTGAAAGACATAGTGAGGTCCTCTTGAACAACAACACCAGGCCTGTTAGGACAAAGAAAATTCCTGAAGCTAATTATGGCAAGGTGAGAGGTGGAAATAACCCCAAAGAAAAGGGGATTGGATGTGCTGATCCCTACCCACGTGAGAACAATGCACCACGTGGAAAGGGATATGAGGGTCGTGGTATGGCGCAGAGATGGTGGTGCTTGCCCTAGGGGTCATGGTGGTACTGGCCCTCGTGGCCATGGCTCCAAGGTGCAGAAAGCTCCTAGGAATCCTCCAGTCCAAAAGGAAAGAGTTGGCACAAAACCTTGCTATAGGTGTGGAACTACTGGGCATTGGTACAAGAACTGCCAAGCAAGCAACATAGCAACAGCCAATTATAGGAGGTATATGGAGTCTATGGAGCAAGAGGCTCAGTATATGGAAGGAGGAGGCCCTGACCTAGATGTCAACCTCATAATTGCAGACTTTACTGGCAACAAGGACCCTACTCAGTCAAAGGACGTTTCCGACTTTGATTGATATGTTTTATTCGTTTTTTCAAGACATTTATGAAGGCGTAATGCCTCAATAATTAGACTATTATTTAGTCTTCAAGTTTATTTTGATATTGGTTTGATGATTTGGATTTCATGGACGAAACCTTTATTTGGTTATTGTTG
This sequence comes from Fragaria vesca subsp. vesca, assembly GCF_000184155.1. Lineage (NCBI taxonomy): Eukaryota > Viridiplantae > Streptophyta > Magnoliopsida > Rosales > Rosaceae > Fragaria > Fragaria vesca. Next base: position 12,142,553 of record NC_020497.1, read on the forward strand.
GTTTATTAATAAATTTCGGATTTTATTCTGAAGCATTGAATTGTATTCGATATTTATTCCATATTGGTCACATATGAAATTATTGTTCACAAGTGTTGCTCTTACAACCCTTGGCATATATTATACGGGCTCACCACCCTAAATCATAAAGTTTATAGTATCTGACAATGGTAAGTGTTAAGATCAAGAGGACTTGATGACTATTGCATGTCTATAAGGATCAATGTACAACATGCTATACCCCAAATGTATACATAAAATGGCTTCGCATAAGCCACCATATCTTGGTACTGGTTATGGGCACCAACCTACATATACTTGCTTGGGGTTATGCAATATCACACGCAGCCTTACTTATTCGTTCTTAGACCCACCGCTAGCCAGCCATTCCCTGCGTACTAATTAGTAACTGGACATGAGCTTGAGATTTATGCATACTTGGTTGCGCAGTATATGTGCCAACTGCGCCCCCACAACGCTTCAAAAATAGGGTCTCAGAAACGAATATGTATTTATGTTGGACACGCACCTCCAACAATTATCAGCTATTCAGAACCCTTACAGGCGATCTCACCGCTTAATTTGCGGATTGTCACTTAGATGAGACAGTCTTCTCGTCGTTAATTGTCACTTAGATGAGACAATCTTCTCGTCATTACGGAGAGATAAAAAAAATGATTTTCGAAAGGAATGACATGAATTGTCGTGGTTGCCCACTCTGTCTCATCATGTGTTAGCCAAAAAGTCACCCTCATGTATAAGGGGTACAAATGATAGTATATGGATTTAAGAAAGGTTGTCGAACCCACGAGGATTGGATTCATTTCACTAGCTAGGGTGTTAATCAAGAGAGTTAGAATATGCAAATGTACAATCATAAACCTAAACACATAAGGAAATCTAGGCTCATGGTGAGTTTGTGCATTGTGGAAGTAGTGATTTGATTTTGAGTTTTTGAAGTTGTGAACTAAACTAAACTAAATGCTCAAATGTAAACTAAATTACTCTAAACTAAACTAGTGATCTAATAGATGGTGTAGGGTTTGGATTGTCTACCATTAACCTCTCTTGCAAGTATTGATGTAAATCAACATGAATGATGTTAAGTTAATCAACCAATTTCTCTCCTCGCATCCCTCTCGGGTATGACAAGGGATATGCTTTTTTTGTGGTATCAAGCAGCCCCTCTTGGGTGTAATACTTAACTACATAAGTCATGCATTTCAATCCGGTTAGACATCTAGTGCATTACCGTAAGTGCATAAAGTTTAGAGTTGAAGAAACTATGCAAACCAACCAAGCTTATCTCTAAGTGATTATAATTCACAACCCCTACATGCACACCTAGTGTGCTTTCATGTTTTAACATTCAAAGGTTACCAAGCTCTAAACATCATATCATGTTATGTCAAACACACATACTCAAAGTGGTAAATTCTAAGCATATGCATTAAACTCTTAAACTAGTATGTAGGAATGTTAACTAAAATTGCATCAAATCATAATATAGCATCAATCTAGACCCGGACCTGAGGTGAGGCCGAAGAAGCGGCCGCCCCATGCCCAGAATACCTGGGGGCACCAAATCTGGCAGCTGCCTTGAGCAGAGGGAGGACCCTCCATGGAAGCTAGCTTAAAGCTATGGTTGTTTGAGTTTTGAGTTTTTTGAAATGAAAAACAGAGGAGAGAAATGGTTGGGTTTAGAAGAGAAGAGAATGGAGAGAGAGAAGTTTGATGATGGCGATGATGATGATTGATGAACTCTTTTTTATGGTTGTCTCTACCCTGTGGATGTTTCTATAAGAATTTGGGTTTTTTGGTAGAACATAAGAATCTAGGTTTGTGGTTCTCTGACTTCTCTCTACCGCTGGTGTTTTTTTTCCTAATCATCCCACATTGGTAATTAAGTTGGTAGGCCCCCCGGGTGAAATTATTTGTGTAGTAATATATACACCATCTTTCTGGTATGAGTAAACACCATAGCAACATCCTTATGTCAGTGATGCCCCATCACAAAGGTGAAGCTTTCCGATCTGATGGTATGAAGAACATACTTTCTAGTACCATAAAAAATAGAAGTTTATATTGCTTTAGAACATCTTTAGATCTAGAGGCAATTGACTTTTTTTTAATGACCATAAGAGGGCACCATTTTCAGAACTCGCCTCAGGTCTTAAAATCTCAGGTTCGCTCCTACATCAATCCATACAAGATTGGTTAAGGCGTTCAACCCTAACCCCAACAAAATACTACTCACTCATAATTACATAAACAAACTCCATAATCAAATCAAACATCAACATAGATCTAGAGTTTAAGGGAGAGAGTTGGCCTAGTGGTGTATCGATTGGTCCCCAAACTCACGTCTTGGTGGTGGTGGTGATTCCCTCTCCTTCTTGCTCTTGAAGACTTGATGATGAAAGGTAGTAAAGCTAGATCTATATATGTTTTGTGTGAATAGGTGGAGTGGATGGAGAAAGTGATATAGGAAAGAGAGTGGAGAAATGGTGCAGTAGTGGTGGTGTTAATGGAGGTTTGGGATTAGACATGGTGGTGGTGATGGAGGAGATGGAGTTTGGAAGTGGAAGAGGAAGATGATGGGTTTGGATGTTGGGAGAAGAAGATGGAGGTTTTTGGTGGAGAGAAAGTAGAAAAAGGTGAAATGGGTGAGTGGGTGGATAACGGTGTTGTGACATGAAGGGATGCTTAAATAGATGGAGAAAGAAGAGTGAAAAGTGGGAGAGAGAGAGAAGCAAAATCAGCTCTCCCCTTTGCTTCTCATGTATGGAGCAATGTGGTGGAGTGAAAATTTGGGTTTTGGTCATTAAAATAGAGGGGACAAACATGTAATATAAGAGGTTGAGTGTGATTGGAGTAGGGAAATGATGAATGAACATGGTGATTCACCCCTACAAATACATAGCTTGTTCTTGATGGAGATTATGAATGACTAATGGGCAAGAGAATGAGTGAGCATAGTGTGGGAAAAGAGAGAAAAGTAATGGAGTTGGTTTTGAACAAAAAAGTTAGGTATTTGGTTATGATGGAGTGATTGTGAATGAGTGTAATAGAAATATAGAATTTGTATAATGTCACTCCTCCTTCTTCTTTATGAACATGGCCGGAAAGTACATGGCACCACCAAAAGTGGTGATGAGCCGCCAAAAGTGGTGGTGAGCCGAAATCCGGGATTTTACATTTTGCTCCACATTGGACCGTCATTCTTTTATAGCTTCGATTCTCCACTTCTAGGCCAAAACATGATGTTTCCTTTACTCTTGCATTATTCCTAGATAAAACAATAAATAATTTAATGAAAGCTAAATTGAACTCAAAAACAAGTTAAAATCCATATTTAGGGGTATACATGTATATGGAAATTATGGTCTAACATCCTAATCCCCACATAATCGAAATCTAGAACGTAACAGTTTTGATGCCTGATGTGTCTAAATATCACACATACTAGCTGCAAACACCTGCAAGGTTAAAAGTCCTCAATATGGGGCACGTCGCCGCAGATAGAGGCGACGCAACCATACTTAGTGGAGGTGTGGTTGAGGTCGTGGCTCCCTAAGAAAAGAGGGGGAGGCCACTTGGTTCGATCAATATTTGCCTAAAGGAATTGGGTGAGTAAGGCACAACCTCATCGGTGTAAATCTCTCTCATGAGATTGTCTCTGATTACAGTTATGTCTATGAATCAATACTGGATGACGCTCCGATGTTTAAAATGATTCTAGAGACAAAATCTCAACGGGTTACGAGAGTACATACACATTGATGATTCGCAATGTTGCTCAAAGAATCATAGAGCACGAAGGTATCGAACCACACTTTGTTGAAGAATGTCAACAAAGAGCTTATTGGCCTACATAAAAGTGCAATCTAGAAAGAGCTAGATTCTCTGACAAAGAGACATGTATTTGGTTTGGTAGTGCTAACCTTACTAAGTGTAAAGCTTTTAGGACATAAATAAGTCTTTGTCAAAAAACGTAATGAGAATAATGAAACCCTAAAGGACAAGGCTCGCCTTCTGGCGCCAAGGTTTCTCGCAACGCTCTGGATTGACTATAAGGAGACATATTCTTCTATAATGAAAATGCAGCTAATAGATGTAGTTACTACATATCTCCATGGGGATCTTGATGGGGAGATATTTTATGAAAGTGTCTGACGGCCTTACACTATCCAACTCAAATAACTCTAAATCACTGAGTGCGTTTGCAATTAAAATTGAAACGCTCACTTTATAAAAGTGACTACATGGTTGGGTAGGGATACAAAATGATGAACTATGCCCCTACGTACTCATAAAAGAAACAAGTTTCGGATTTGCAATTATAGCTATCTATGTTGATGATCATAGTAGGTATTCTTGATGAAATAAGAGAAACCGCTAGTCACATGAAATCCGAATTGAGATGAATAATCTTGGGAAACTCGGTTAACAACGAGTTTGTGAAATATTAATCCACCAATCTGCATGTGTCCAAAAGATTCTCAAGCAATTTAAATGGACGAATTGCATATTGTTAGCACTCCCAATGATCGCTCTATATTGGAATGTAAAAGAAAATCCATTTTGTCCAAAGGAAGATGACAAAGAAGGGTTGAGAAATGAAATTTCTTCTTTAAAGCACAATAGGCGCAATATTGTACTTAACCCGATAAACTTGACTGGAAAATACATTCTCACTGAACTTGTTAGCTAGATTTAGCTTAACGTCAATGCAGTGTCATTTGTATAGTATAAAGAACGTATACTGATACATAAAAGGAACCATTGACTTGAGTTCATTCTATCCCTACAATTAAAGCTCAACTGATTGATGTAAGAATCAAGGGGAGATGCAGATATGAGGGGGAGTCTAGACACCCACATATCATCTTCAAATGTAATAGGTGTGTTGTGCTCTTTTTCCCTTCGACCAAGGTTTTATTTTTCCCACAGGGTTTTGTTACTTGACAAAGTTTTTAACGAGGCAACATCGCATGCACCATTTTGTCTTTGACTCGGCACAAGGGGCAGTGTTGAAGGAAAAATGTTTGGATGTGTCTTCGTCAAAGTAACTGACAAGAGGAAATCATGAGATTAAAGTATATCAAAATGTAACGGCTTAATTAGGCTGTAATACATTATAATTACCTTTTGTAACCGTTGTATTCGTCCCCTATATAAGGGAGAACTTTTAATGAAACGAGTAAACCATTTTCAACTGTCATTTTACTTTTACAATATTCAAAATATTTTCTTGTTATATTTCAACATTGTTTGTGTTTTGATGTTATTATTTTCCTTTAATTTTGTGCCCCAGTAAGCTTAAGTTTCTAGATCCGCCACTGTAGGTACAATAGAAAGGTCCATATGCCTTGATCTCTTTTATCACTGAATTATGTCTTTGTAGTACAAACTTAGTTTTTAATTTATGTTGAGTCGGCACCATTTCAATTCCTAGTTTAACGGTTTGTTTCGGTATCATTTTTTCGATTTAGAGTCCAAAACTGTGAGTAGTGAGATGTAAACAAAAGCTTGTCCGGCTTTCAACTTGAACTCGTAAAGGCGAAATAACAGGAAAAAAAAATTAAAGACTTTCTCAAAAAAAGAAAAAAAAAAAACACAAATAAACTAGATTTATGTCTGTACTAGGAATCCTGTGGCCTTTATCTTTGCTGGAGTATGTGTCTCTGTGTTTCCGAGTCCATCTTATCGACTCTTCTCCTAATAAACCAATATCCAACTTTTCTCTCCTCGCTGTCCTCCATTCTCTCTGCAACGTCGCCACGTGTCGTCAGCTCCCAAGTACATCCTGCCACGTGTCCCCAAACCCCCAAGCACATCCCGCCGCGTGTCCAACTTGCAAATCTAAAGGGGTCCACTGCAACGTGAAGACTGTCGTGCTCCCTCGACGTGTGAAATGACCACTCGCGCCACGTACCCCTCGCGCCAGGAATCCCGTCCCAGTTCAATAATAGAGGGGCATTTCCGGAAACAAAGAAATCTTGACGCAGGCTCAAGTTGGGCACGGAACCTCGAGGGCAATCCTCCGCCAAGAAAAAAATCTGATTTCCTCGAGGTGGGACCCGATTCCGCCACGTGGCCGAATGTGAGAGCGGTTTTAGATGGGCTTTCTCAGCCACGAAATGTCGGCCTTCGTTTCTGAGCCACAAGATATCACACCCACCAAATCTTTTATTATTTCCTCTGCAACTTGATTTTTTTTAATTTTTTTTATTTCTATTCTAAAATTAGAAAAATATATAAGGAAAAACCCAGCCGCCTCATTCATTTATTTCCAAATTAAGCACTTGTTCTCTTTCTCTCTCTCTCCCACAGAAACCCATAAGACTTTTTTCAGCCTCACATCGTATTTCTTCATCTGGACTGAATTGATTCGCTGAATCTGAAACTGGGTCTTGTTCATTTTCTGAACTAGTTCATCACAAAGGTATGTTACATCATGACCCTGTTGTTGGTTTCTGTGAAGTTTTTTTTCATTTTTGGAGTGAATTTGTGCTGGTAGATGCAAATCCAGTGTTTTCAGCTGGTTTTCTTTACTTGTGAAGTTTTGTGTGATTATAATTCAGAAAGGAAAGAAGTGAAATTTGGATTATAGGACATATTGGATTTGGTCAGTTCCAGTTTCTGGAATCCAAGAGTTTGAGTAGTTAGATGGTCTTGTAATCAAATCCTTCAATTTTGGAATGAATAGATGGAGAGTTTGTGTCCTGATACTGGTTGTGATTCACCTTTGAGTATAATCAGATTTGGAATTTAGCTTTTAGCTTTTGTATTTTGTTGGTAGTAGTTCATCTAGTTTTCAAAGTAATCTGTCTAGAAAAGTCCAACTTACAAGAAGGGCCAGCTCTGAAAATAATTTACTTTTAAAGTGTCAGTAAAAAAAGCATCTAGATCTGGGCCTCTGTTTGATTACTCAGAGAAGATTCTGGAGCTAGGAGTCATAAATTGATATAGGAGATCTATTTAGTTCATTCCTTTACCTGGTTATATAAAAAGAAATTATAAGCTCACAAGTGAGTGAATCTCAATGGAGTCGAAGTTAAATGACTATATGAGATCTGTATGTATGACAGTTACTTCCTCTGTCATTTTTGTAACATCTTGATTGCTTTTTTCAGAACAAATCTCATGGATTGGTATTTCGGTAACGGGATCGATGACCTTGTTGTCCCAAATGATGGAGGATCTGACAGGCTTCCATCACCAGATAGCTGGTCGAAGTGGGGGATAAGTGCATCTGAGTGCTTTCAGTCCCCGAATAAATGCTATTCCATGTATCCACAATTCAGTAAAGAAGTCAACTTCAGTGGGAAAGGTTTATTAGATGAAGGTGAGATGGGAACTTCTGCTAATGACAGAGATCTATCTAGCAGTTCAAGTGTTTGTGAAGGATTGTCTGATGACTCTCTTCAGAAGACCTCACTTTCTTACAATCGGACCTACAATCAACTTGAGGACCTAGCAGGACTCCAACAGATGGATGACATATTCTTGTACTAGCGTAACTTCTGGGACTAAGATACTTAATTAGTGCATGTAGGAAATCATGTAGCTTTCTCTAACTTTCTTAATTTGTCATGATCAATTATGGCTTCATATGAAAAACAGTGGAAATTGAATTGCCCATTGTGTTTTCAGGTTGTATTTTGCTCTAGTCCACAATTAAAAAGCAAGAATTCCACTGACTTGAAGAAAACATTACTTTTATCATTGATTTTGCAAAAGAGCCATACAACATTTCTGTGATAGCCAAACTTTTCCTTAAATGCTAAGCGCTTTGACATCATAAATTGCCATATCAGGTTTATTTGTTTTAGTTTCTCACCATCTCCCTTGTTCTTATTGCAGGAGTTCCTTACTTGATGATCTTCCTGGGGTAGAAAATGTACATAAATCGTTCTTTTTCCGTTCTGATTCCAGTGGCATGTTAGCGAGTGATAGTATTTCGACAAGCATGAATTTGGAAACACAAAGTATTTCAAGCAGTGTTCACAGTGCTGGCAGCTCAAAATATCTCAAAACTCATGCATTTTCACCGGAATTGGGTTCAGAGAAGGGGCATACCACTATCTCACATATCAGTCCCTGCAACTCAGAGCGTAATGACTGCTCACCAATAAAGGTGAGATTTCAATTTGCATTTTATTTGGGACCTGGCCAGATTTAGATAGTGGTACTGTTAGCTTGCCTAGTTCTCATTCTAAGATGGATGTTCACCAGCATGCTACTAATAGTGTGCTTGTATCTATATGTTGAAATTATGCATATTACTAGTTATTGCATGTGTGTTGCTCGGTAGTTGAGCGTTGAGCCTTTTTGTTACTTTAGCAGGGTAGAGCTCAGGATTCCTTGGTCCTGACCGGTGTATAATAGGAAAGTTTCTTTTGCTGACAATGGATAGGAAAGTTGCACCTTCAGTACTTCTACCATGAAAGGGAATCTTTAAAAACAGAACCTCTTGCCGAACCTTTAGTTCTTATTTATAAATAGTGCAGACAAAAAATGAAAATGCGCATGCAGTTGTTTTACGTTATATCCCGTCTGTTTAAATTTTATCAATGGCATATTTGCAGTGCTAGTTTCTTGCCTTCAAGCTTATATCTTATCAATGTAATTCTTTTGAAGGCACAGACAGATAAACTCATGCTTCCAACTGAGCAAGGGTGCATGCATGGTGGTGCGGATGATGAAACATCAGTTGAAGAATCTGTATTGCAGGAGCTGGAAATGGTGATGACACAGGTAGATCTATTTTTTTATAATCATAATGATATGCATTGTGATGATACATGTCCATCCATTTAATGCTAAACTTCTCTGTTTTGGAATGTTCAGTTGACTGAAAAGACCCGAATCTGTTTTCGAGATGCTTTGTATCGTCTTGCTGATAACTCAAAAGGGAATCATGTTACACAGAGCCAGGACAGAGACCTTGCCATTGAGAAACCGTCTTCATGGGCAGACCATGATGAAACAACAAGGTACATCATATGTGTTTTTTTTTTAATATTTTTTTCCCTACATTTGAGTTCTTTTCCTATGGATTTTAAAGTTTCATTCATATTATCCACTACCTCATCAAATCATTCTCTTCCACGCACATTATCTTGGAAACAAAGTGTTGAGAGTGATAAGGCACAGAGCATAACGTTATAGGTTTCATGGAAATATAATGTGGACAAGCCAACTTTTTCTAAATTTCGTATGTACGTCGGAAAGTGAAGGTTGAGATGTCCTTGGTTTCATACTTTCATATTGGCAATAGCTAGGGAACATGTGTTTTGGCGCACTCAGGTAACCTTGTTTCATAGTGGCATTAGCTAGGGAACATGTCTTCTGGCTCTCTCTGGGTTCTCTTTTATCTAAGGGTACCTATAAAAAGAAGAAGGAATATTTTATTATACAAATTAGACTTCCATGAAATGTTCTTGAATTACACTTGCTAATCTGGTAGGCACTGGTTGTAGACATATCCTGTTATCCATGCCACTAGTGGGTTGTTCCTTTTCCTGGTTATTGGCACTAATTCATTGATGCTAAATTTGATATTCAGGTCTGGAAGCAAGAAAGTCACAGAATCAGAGACAAACACCATTGACCGAGCAATTGCGAACCTCATGTTTAATGAGATTGACTTCAATGCACAAGACCTCTCTGGAGGATCATCATCAGACTCCAAACATGAATTCAATGGAGCTTCTGGGCAACAACTATCTGAAAATTCCTACCGGCCGGAAGTCTCTCATTCGCATCACAATTCAGTTTTGCCACATGATGCTGAAGTTCCAACACTTGGTCAAAGAGACATGCATAAAAATTTCACAATAAATGCTGGTGGAAAGAGGAAGACTCCAATGACGGAGTTTGGCTCTGCGACCGAGTTCTAAATGGCCATTTGAGGAATGTTGTGACACCGCAATGATCTGGTGGGCAAAGAAGTTAATGAAATTACACGAAGATCATTCATGAGTTGCTTGTACATATACCCCATATAGTTAGTGTGCAATGTTTAAAGATTTGCTGGATCCATACTTTCAGCTCAGTTTTGATCGGCACGTGGATGAGTATATTTAAAAGTAGTAGCTTGTTGTAGACATGGATTTTACTTCAAGAGGTTGAATCGTCTCATTGGATTTTGCATGATGATGTTATTGATGTTACAAAACAGAGGAGCTTCGTGAGTATGGGTTGCAGCTCAATGAGATGATTCAGCCTCTTGGTGTTTCGTTGATGAAAGCTAGTGCCGTTACATTATTCTGATATGTTGAAGAAAATCAGTGATCTAAACACGTTGATGCTCAGGACTTTGATATCATTTCAATCCATATGCCAAAGTCACTGAAGTGTGTAAAAAGTGTGTGTATATATAGTGTGATGTGTCTTTGAAGTTTATGATTAGGCCTCTGGAGACAGCATAACTGATGTGACAAATAGTGGATCGACGCGAATCCTAATGGTGATACCCTGCAAGCGCTGTAGTAGCAGCTCCATGCGCATTTGCAAATTCGAGAGGAATTAAAATATTCCTGTGTAGAAGGGGAAGGAGCATGTTCATTGTTCAGAATCCGGTTCATGGAACATTAGAATGTCGTGCCAGATTCCACAGGCTTAACTTGGCAGTAAACAATGACGAACACACGCCATTGTTAAGACATGGTTTTTTTTTTTTTTTGGCGAAGATTGTTAAGACATGTTCGATGTTTCGAACAAATAAATGTGAAAAAATGCAGATTTACTTCAAGGCTTATTGCTCCCCATAGTCAGTGACCCAGTGTCTTTGTTGAGGAGTCATGTTCAACCTGTTCACTGTTTAGGATACAACTTGTCAGATCACTGAATCATCTCTATCAATAAAGCGAAGAGAAGAGGGTATTTTACTGTTCATCCTGAATAGTGACGTGTACCATTAGGAGGTTGCTCCCATTTGATGAAGACTTGCTCACTCTCTAGAACAAGCCAAACATTTTGAGTACCCGGCATACAGCCCAACCGTCCCTATAATATCTACTATTAATAAAGTCGCTTTTGAAATGGTTAATTTTTAAAGTATCTAAATTGCCTTCAATCAGAAAAAAAATATATATATATATATATATAAATATATTTATATATCTAAATTGCCTTTTTCTTATTTCACACTAAAAAACTATAATTTAATGTGTAAAGGTTTTAATTGTAATTTCAAATATATAAAAACAGGTTTGATAATATATATTATACGGGATCCCCTTACACATCTTGGGGTATTGCACGCCTTGGGGTATGCATACCTCGTCTAGGTGGCATTAACTCTGTTAGCTG
>NC_020497.1:12154231-12157746 GCF_000184155.1 Fragaria vesca subsp. vesca
TCTCTCTCTCTCTCTCTCTCACAAAAACACACCGGAAGACACAGCAACCCTGCTCAGTAGCTACGAAGTCACTTACCACTGCTTAACACCTCTGAAGTCAACCTAGGTCATCGGAAGAAGTAGAGGACACCAGAAACCCCCGTCGGCATCCACCGCAGCAGCTCACCGGAAAACTCAAAATCGACAGTAAAGGGATTATTAAGATTTGTAAAAGATTCGAGGGATTAAGGGCACTAGGGTGCAGAGAATGAAGGGAAAAGTTCGAATATGACAATTCTAGGCCAAGTCGTCGTCGGAGACGGCGGAAATAGACGAACACAGTCGGAGCTTCTCGCCATCGATTTGTCTTTGAATCAGTATGTGCAATTCACGGGCTGGGTTATGTAGAGGGGAAAGAGAGAAGAAATTTGGTGGTGGTTTTGTGGAGAATGGTGGCCAGAGTCGACCGAGAGGCGTCGGAGAAGACGGCCGAGGACGGAGAGCTTCTCAGCTCTCGTCGTACGCGAGAGAGGAGTGCTTGACCCGACTTGGGTCAGTTGACCTTGGTTGGGTTTTCAAAGAAGGAATCAACGGTCAAGATTAAAAGAGAACGAGATCAAAATGGTCTACTTGTTTACGAACACTAACCTACCAGTTTTGTAAACATGGTGTACTAGGTTTTCGAATCATTGTCTCACACTACGAGTAGACCAACTCTAAAGTGTCCAAAATTCACACACACTTGAAGAATTCTTGAGAGGTTTACATGTTTATGAAGCCTGGTCTGCTTATTTACGAGTACGGGTCTACTTTTTTTGTGAGACAAAATGGTCTACCTGTTTACGAACACGAACCTACCTGTTTTGTAAACATGGTCTACCAGGTTTCCGAATCATTGACTCATACTATGTGTAGACCAACTCTACAGTGTCCAGAATTCACACACACTTGAAGAATTTTTAAGAGGTCTATCTGTTTACGAAGTCTGGTCTGCTTATTTACGAGAAAGGGTCTACTTTTTTTGTGAGACAAAATGGTCTACCTGTTTACGAACACTAACCTACCTGTTTTGTAAACATGGTGTACTAGGTTTTCGAATCATTGTCTCACACTACGAGTAGACCAACTCTAAAGTGTCCAAAATTCACACACACTTGAAGAATTCTTAAGAGGTTTACATGTTTATGAAGCCTGGTCTGCTTATTTACGAGTACAGGTCTACTTTTTTTGTGAGACAAAATGGTCTACCTTTTTACAAACAGAAACCTACCTGTTTTGTAAACATGGTCTAGCAGGTTTTCGAATCATTGTCTCACACTACGAGTAGACTAACTCTAAAGAGTCCAGAATTCACACACTTGAAGAATTCTTGAGAGGTTTACCTGTTTACGAAGCCTAGTCTGCTTATTCACGAGTACGGGTCTACTTTTTTTGTGAGACGAAATGGTCTACCTGTTTACGAACACTAACCTACCTGTTTTGTAAATATGGTGTACCAGGTTTCTGAATCATTGACTCATACTACGTGTAGACCAACTCTAAAGTGTCCAGAATTCACACACACTTGAAGAATTCTTGAGAGATCTACCTATTTACGAAGCCTGGTCTGCTTATTTACGAGAAAGGGTCTATTTTTTTGTGAGACAAAATGGTCTACCTGTTTACGAACAATAACCTACCTGTTTTGTGAACATGGTATACTATGTTTTCGAATCATTGACTCACACTACGAGTAGACCAATTCTAAAGTGTGCAGAATTCACAGACACTTGAAAAATTTTTGAGAGGTCTACCTGTTTACGAAGCCTGGTCTGCTTATTTATGAGTAAGTGTCTACTTTATTTGTGAGACAAAATGGTCTACCTGTTTACGAAGACTAACTTACCTGTTTTGTGAACATGGTGTACTAGGTTTTCGAATCATTGACTCACACTACGAGTAGACCAACTCTAAAGTGTGTAGAATTCACAAACACTTGAAGAATTTTTGAGATCCTACATGTTTACGAAGCTTTGTTTGCTTATTTACGAGTAAGGGTCTATTTTTTTCGTGAGACAAAATGGTCTACCTGTTTACGAACAACAACCTACCTGTTTTGTGAACATGGTGTATTAGGTTTTCTAATCATTGACTCTCACTACGAGTAGACCAACTCTAAAGTGTGCAGAATTCATAGACACTTGAAGAATTCTTGAGAGGTCTACCTGTTTACGAAGCCTGGTCTGCTTATTTACGAGTAAGGCTCTACTTTTTTTGTGAGACAAAATAGTCTACCTGTTTACGAAGACTAACCTATTTGTTTTGTGAACATGGTGTACAAGGTTTTCGAATCAGTGACTCATACTATGCGTAGACCAACTCTAAAGTGTCTAGAATTCATAAACACTTGAAGAAGTCTTGAGAGATATACCTGTTTACAAAGCCTAGTTTGCTTATTTACTAGTAAAGGTCTATTTTTTTGTTGACAATTGTCTACTAATTGTCTTAGCGTCTCATGAACCAGGTCTAACTTACGTTGACAAATGACAATTGTCTACTAATTGTCTTAGCGTTTGTCATGTACAAGTAGACTTCGGCATGCATAAGTCACCGTCTTCCATATGAAAAGAACACATTTGAGAGGGTTGTTTTTTAGAATATTACTGCTCTTATATGCAAGTCTACTCAAAGTCCTAGTTTAATGTGCACCATGTACTAGTTTCATGACACGCTTGCTCATATAGAAGTAGACATTCTGAAGAGTTGTTCTTGAGACTGTTACCTAATGAACCACCAAACTTTTCATTGCATCAATATCCATCAAAATACATTGTATCCCTCAGTTGCAAAAGTTTAAACTCTAAATGACACGACCCATCCCAAATTTCACCCTGAAACCCAGAGTAAGTCGTGCGGGGACCACCTCCAAGGAAAATTTACTAAAAAATCGGCATAACCTCCCTTGAAAATGGACAACCCTTCCTAATAATACCTGTAAACACTTCTGAAAATTTAAATCCAACCTTAAACTCCTGGAGCCTCCGTGCTCCCCAAATCACAACACCACCTAAATTATTTACTAATCTAAACAAATCTCGTATCCAACCATTTATAGGTTTAGAGCAACTCTAACAGGAAGAAAGGAAACATAATAAATTAACAAGCAGAAACTATATGATGACTCTGCCTCATCCCCATGTACGCCCGACCTCAACTATGCAATCCTGCAAATTGGGCATTTTTAAAACGAAGAACCCAAGGGAAAACATTTGAAACACATTAGAGTGAGTGGACAAAAATAAATTAAGAGATAATTTCACTTTACTACCCTGAACTTTAGGTCTAAAATCAGTTTGATACCTCATCTTTTTTTTTAATCAGTTTCATACCTAAACTTTCAAAATGACATCAATCTCGACTAAAATGACTAAAATAGCCCTGGTTAATCTTTTTACCCTCTCAGAGTTAAGAAATGGCAGCGGCGACGGCCGAGGGAGGAGGAGGGGCTGCCGCCGGGGGAGGAGGAGAGGCTGCCGCCGAGGCCCATTGCTGGTGGT
>NC_020497.1:12158052-12159081 GCF_000184155.1 Fragaria vesca subsp. vesca
TGTCATTTTGAAAGTTTAGGTATGAAACTGATTAAAAAAAGATGAGGTATCAAACTGATTTTAGACATAAAGTTCAGGGTAGTAAACTGAATTTTTCTCATAAATTAACGAATAAAATATTTATGTTTCCCCAAATCAATTTCCAAGGAAAATCGAATGCATGCTGCAAGCGATAAACTTTTATCTCATAAATGTCGAGCCTCTCAGGCTCTATAATATATGTATGTATTTACACACGTCCATACTCTCTATATAAATTCATGGGTCTATATAGGGCTACTACGCTCGCGTCCAACGCTCACGTTACGCCTTAATGCGGTGCTACACTACGCCATTAAGGTGGACAGACGGGTGTATAAATATGTGCCCATACCCCCTATATGAATTAAACACTCATATAGGGCTACTACGCTCGCGTCCAACGCTCACGTCACACCATAATGCGGCTATATGCTATGCCATTAAGGTGGACAGACACATAGGGCTAGCTAGCATTTTTATACATACTCTCCTCATAAATACATATTTATATTCACCGAAAATCCCATTTTCGGTAACTCTCCAAGAGAAATAAAACCGTCAAAATAAAATGACGTCAAAATGCTCCACAACATTAATTGTTCATCTATGAACTATAGCATGCATTTTATTTAAAACAAAAGTCCACTCACAACTCTAGGCATAAGCCCGACGAAATCCAAATCGCCACTCCAGAAAGGTTTCCTCGAACCCTAGCTCAAGAGAGGGTGAGCTGTTTGGAGGGGTTGCTGCACGGGAGGAGGGCTACAAAACGAGCCAAGGATCGCCGGTTGTGGTGGCCGGAGGAGGGAGTACCGGCGTCGGGAGGCTTAACACAGTCGGACCTCTCGGGCCCGATATCTTCCTCACGGCGGCGCTAGGGGAGCTGTCACCAGTCCAGGGATGTAGCTGGGTCGGAGGTCGACTGAACGGGACCGGTGCGGCAGCGGTTGGTGGCCGGACGGCGACGGACAGCCAAGAAGAAAACCGACGGGGAGAGAGGGCTCGGGT
>NC_020497.1:12159122-12167093 GCF_000184155.1 Fragaria vesca subsp. vesca
CGGAGACGGTAAAATTCTTATTATAACCAAGCTAGTAAATAAAGTAAAAATTTAAGGGTCGGGATGTGATACTAAACCTAGCACTTCTATTATGACCCTAGAAAAAAGAAGCGTAGTATCTTGATCATATTTATATGTTCCACAATGCTCTTCCTCAACTCCCTTTCACCTTCAAACGCATCCATGAGGATTTGGCAGTAGTTTCCGTTCATATATCTTGGGTATAGCTGTGCCATGGTACACCCTGCACACAGTTGAAACAATCACATATCAGCTTAACATAACTTATATCAATTTAAACGGAAAAGCAAAATTTTTAACAATTAAGATGCATGCATCAACCTCAATATGCAGTGTAACTTGACATCAAAGACTGGACAGAAAAGAAAGTGATCTATGGCTAGCTAAAACCTAAAACCATATATATCACTGTTTCATTTGGTATTAAGAAAGTAAAAAACATGACAAGTTAGCGACCTACAACAAATCTATCAAGTCAATAGTGTTTAGTTTGAGTAGGATGCTCCTTATGATAGCAATTGAAAGCACCTGCTTCTGTCCTCATAGCACTTAAATTCCTAATCTATATTATTATAGTTTCCATGACAGTCTTGGAACTTTCTTTGCAACTACAAGCATAACATTTCAGAGCTGTAAATAACTATATATGAATAACCTCTAACACAAAAACAGTTATTCAGGACCATTAAAATTGTATAATTACTCAACTTAACCTAAAATGAAATGTAGTTAAGAGCAAAAGCAATTAAAATTCACTTGTACAAGCACTGTAGTCAAGACAAAAATCAGAAATCTAAACTTTACTTCCAAGGCTCTCATCTGCAACGAATGTAGCACAGAGCAAAATTAATCGATCCTAACATGAAAAGCTTGCATACGATTATAATATGAATTTTATAACTCAGAGGCTAATGTTGAAACATCACAATTATACCTGTGAGAATTAGGAAGGCATACCAGAAACAAGTTGATACATAAAAACAAGAATAACTCACTGATTGTTGAGGCAATCATGGAATAAAGGAGTTCTAAACTCCTAGCACACAAGACCAACAATTCAACAACAACTCAACGCAGAACAACCAACATAGTAATGCCACAGCAACAAGAGAGGTCGAGACTTACCATCTGTTTCTCCAAATCAATGAACCAGACAAAGTCTGAACCTCCTCCTTGCTTAACCAAGACCAAATCGGAGAATCAACATAAGAACATGGATCCTCCCCTCGCTAGAAAGCCACTGCCTCAACCCAGAACCGCCCGCTACTTCCACAACGCCACTTAAACGTACTTCGGCTCCATTAAAACACGATAGGACTCCCTAGAAGTCGACGAGGTCGTCGGAAAACTTTGACCAAAACCCAGAAATACAAAAGAAAAGAAAATCAGATTAGGGCTTTATTTAGGGAAATCAAAGCTCAAGGAGGAGTGAAAACGAGAGAGAAGTGATGGGTTTATACGGAGCACGAGTTCGCCAGAGAGGGAGAAATTCGATCGGAAATTGGATTTGGGGATTTAGGGTTTGGATTTCAATCTTGAGAAGGCGGTGGATGCATGTCAATCGGTGATTAGGAGGAGGTAGAGGAGAGGGAGACGAGCTAAATGGTAGTATAGAGAGAGAGAGAGAGAGAGAGAGAGAGAGAGAGGCAGAGAGGAACGCGCAAGGGAAAGAGAGGAAAGTACGACTAGGGTTCCATTTCCTTTATATACATAGTTTCATACTTATGCGGCGAAACGACGTGTTTGTCCCTGCGGTTTAGGGTTTAGGGTTCTCTTTTATGAAAATTGATTGTAGATGCGATCATAGAACTTTAATTTCGATTATCATATAATTGATCCATCATCACAAACCTTGAACCATGTATACACTAGATGTGAGATGTGACTATTGCTAGATCATCATAAACTCTAAACTATATATACATGAGAGGTGATTTGTACTCGATCATCATAAACCGTAAACCATGCCAACGTTAAGACATTACTTGATATTAATGGCTGATCATCATAAACCTTATATACATCAAAGGTGACTAGTGCTTGATTATCATATATCAAGTATACACTAGAGGTGATCGACTATTGATCGATCATCACAAATCTTGAACCATGCATACACTAGAGGTGACTATTACTTGATCATCATAAACCTTAAAGTATATATACATTAGAGGTTATTTATACTCGATCATCAGAAATCGTTAACCATATGCCAAAATTAGGGTGACTATGCTCAATCATCATAAACCCTATATACACTAGAGGTGACTTGTAACATCCCGAATTTTGAAATTTCTCAAAATGTGTTTTTCTTTTTAGAATTAGAAACTAGATGTCTCCACGAGGTCGCACCTAAGTCTTTTCCATATTATATATATGAGAAATTTTATTACCACATCCCTAAATGCTAGATACATACATTTTTTCTTATACAAATTATATATGAGTTTGTGGGTACATAAAATTACCAAAAGAGACATTCATATTAAAAGTAAAGAAACCTAGTTGAAATAAAATATCTCACTTAAAAGTTTTTTTCTCCTTTACGAGAATAACGTATGTGAAGATACCAAGCCCTAATAAAAAATAACTAGTGACAGTTATCATGAATAACCATAGTTTCAAGTAAAAAATGAAGCCAACGTAATGGATTATTCCAATGGGATTTCCCAACCCCTAAGCGAGGTATGACTTCTCTATCTTTGATTAAGTTTGATCTACTAAAAAATTTAGATTTAAGGTTTGTTGTTTGAACTTGGAAATATATATTTTACTATTCATGCATGCTAGGTCGTTGTTCAAAAGCATTCACGTTTGAACACCTAATTTAGATTTTGTTTTGTTTTGATTCGGTACGTAGGCTCAAGAATTCTTAAAATCAGTGTAAGAGAGCTTGAGAAGGAAATTTGTCGAGGAAAACTGACGGGAGAAGATGATAACAAATGGAAATTCCTTGAGGAAGATCTTAACAAAGTGAAATCCTTAAAGTTGTGTATTTAGAAAAGTATGTGTATTTAATGAATGAGTTGTGTATTTAGTGAATAAGTTGTGTATTTTAAATGAGGATATTATAAGAAGTTGGGGTATATGGAGTCCGGATGTGAAGCGGACGTCCGCACTCGGCTTAAAGTGTGGACGTCCGTCCGTTCTCCACCCTCCGGCACCGGCGCCAGCGCGCCTCCACCCCAGAACACTCCAACAGCGTCCCCGACCACTTTCCCTCCCCGGCAAGTCCGTTCTTTTCCAATTTTCCAGCGAGATCACCCAAAACTTCAAACAAGATCAATCTTGCCGGAAACTGGAAAAGAACAGACTCGCCGGGGAGAGAAAGTGGTCGGGGACGCTGCTGGAGTGTTCTGGGGTGGAGGCGCGCCATCGCCGGCGCCGGAGGGTGGAGAACAGACGGACGTCTACTTCTCATCCTTTTTAGGGGTATATGTATCTAGTAAAATAATAAAATAATAAAATTAATAGGTGATGTATTAAGTATGAGATGTGTATCTAGTAACTAAAGTGATATATAAATATATATAAACAAAGATAAAACATAAAAATGAGAAGAGAAAAACGTGGAGCAGCTTTTGCTTAGTGCCAACTACGTTGTAACTATTTAAAAAACAAATTTTTTTTTTAAGACAAGGAAAAAAGCAAATAGACATAGAGGCTAGTATTGATAGGGATTAATTGTAATAAACACATACTAATTAGAAAGTAAAGAAAGCAAATTAGAGAACACATCTTTTTATCTCTGCTTTAGACTATGACTGCACCGTCGTTGCTACCCATCCACCATACACGCAGATCCACCATCGGCCACGTGTCCTCATCATCCTCGCTTTTCCGACGCCATCGGACCACTGGCCATCAACAAGAGATGTCAGAGCACTGCCATCATCCTTCTTAACGACCCATATTTGATACCCGCCGCGCTTCCACCTTGGCCAGAATCAGAGCTCCCTCCAATACTTGATACCCTCCACACCTCTGCCCTGTTGGGAAAGAAGTGGCTGCGTAATACAAGGCCGACAAATATTTGGTTATCTCAGGATCTAACTTTCTCACCCCTCGTATGATTTATAAAAATAGTAACAAAAAGAAGACATAATATTTAACGAGATTCGGTAAATGTGCCTACGTCCTCAGAACAGCAGTAGTATTTTTTTTTTCTAGTCTGGATGACTCTGCCTTTGATCTCGAACTGGAGCAAGTTCGGATGCCTTTCTTTTGCACTATGATGCCTTTATATAAGCATTCCTCTTCATGCAATTCTACATGTGCATCTACCATGCATGGAAGCATAGTCAAACTTCATCCTTGTTTCATGCTCAATGTTGGCATGCTTTGTAATGCATGTTTCAATCAACATTCAACAAATGCGGCACCACCTAGCTACACATATACCTAGCTTTTCTTTTACATTTATTGGGTTACCAAACCAACAGTCATTAATCTTTCATTCTTCATGTGTAAATCCAACACATGGTTTCTCACCTCCATTAAGGAGGGACCAACCCAACACGCCCTAGATGCAGCCACCATATCATTCGTGAGAGAAGAAAGAAAACACTTCACAGCCTTGGTCCCTAAGCTTCAAGCATGCCATCCAGCCAAATAACCCGTGGGGCCGCATGCACCAGACAGAAACGAGACCATAGGCCAGTGCCAGTGCCGACGCGCCACTGGACAGGCACGACCGCACGAACCACCCTGGAAGTATTCTCTCTATGGTTTTTTTTCATTCTCTGGTCTATACAATGACAAGAGGTTGCACAAATGTAGGGCTATCATAAATGTATTGGGCTTTAAGGCTTAGTTGAGACCCAAGTCTTCTCAGCGGGCGAGCAAGTGTACATAATCTGGTGACCGGATTTAGGGCAAGTCCTCATGATATTTTAAAAATTTCTCTCTTACATATAAGAGACCCTCTTTTAGAGTAGCAATTTGAGTCGTTGAAACACTACAGTCTAACCATTATCATCTCTTATTAAATCCGGCAATAGCCGGGTTTCTGTGTATTCACAAAAGTCATCCAAGTTTAATTTACAAACATTTGAGGGTAAAGGATGTCATTTAATTATGGCACAAAAAGATTTTTGAGCGCAAAAAGACATTGAGCAATGTCACATATATATATATATATATATATATATATATATATATATATACACTCATTTTTTTTGTAGAGCAAAGCAACATTAAAAAAAAATGGTGTGAATTAATTAGCAAATGATACATGAAACCAAGTTTTTACCTTAATATTCTAATTAAGAATGACTTTTATCTTATGGCTGGCTCTTAGAGGTTGCCTGGCTACAAAGGATAAAATTCATGCTTGTATGCCTGATATTGATCTTCAATGCATTCTTTGTAGGTTAGAT
Source organism: Fragaria vesca subsp. vesca (assembly GCF_000184155.1). Taxonomy (NCBI): domain Eukaryota; kingdom Viridiplantae; phylum Streptophyta; class Magnoliopsida; order Rosales; family Rosaceae; genus Fragaria; species Fragaria vesca. The sequence goes on from NC_020497.1 coordinate 12,164,522, forward strand.
TTTGAATCTCATTGTCACTTGTTATTTGATTGTCCTTATACTAGTCTTATGAGTAAATGTGGGGAAAGTTGGTGTTGTCCTCCTTGACCTGATTTTCCCCACCAAGGATTGGTAAGTCTTCAAACTCATGATTCAAAATCATTTACACTTCAAACTCATTCAAAATCATTTACATGCAGGAAAGATATCCAAAACTCCAAAAGAAAAAAATAAAAAATAAAAAATACTAAACTTACGTTCCCCCAACAAGATGTTCTTTACATTCCCCCAACAAGATGTTCTTTACATGTTCAGCAAGATGACATTTCATACCCTAAAACAAGGCAGCTTACCAGAATAAACGGTCGCACAATTAATTCCCCCAAATCGTGCCTTCCATATCACTTGCCGGCCTGACCTTGTTCTCCTTTTTCTTTTTGGTACAGGGACAACCTTTCTCTTCTCTATAATCTGATCGATCGTTCCTGATCAGATTTGACTAGACCCTTACGAAGAACACACTAAGCTCAGGCCCGTTATTCCCATCGGGATTCAACATGTAGTAAGTTTCCGAATCCTTGGACCCGATCACACGCTCGAACTGTGCTCTCATGTACATGATCTCGCCGTCCGGCAACTCGCCGCCGTCATTTGGTATCACCCCGGCTCCCATAGAAATTGCTTGCAATACTTGCATGACACTCAAATCATCGTCCGTCGCTTCCCTCCGGACCCCATACCCCGATTTCTTCCCATTGCAATACAACATCCATATCGGCTCATCGACGATCTTAGTCTTATCACCTGGTCTCTTCTCACACTCGAGCGCTATCCTCACTAACCCAGTTCCCATGTCCTGGAGAAGCTTTCCCGTGGGAATCCCTAGCTCAATTACGAGAACGGGGAGGCACTTAGGGCTTTCTTGGATCGCAAGGCTCACCCTAGCTCTGCGGTTCCCAAATAGGGTTCCAGTCATCCTGATACCACCGTGGATGTGTCCTTCCCCGATTCGGCCGCCGTGGTGGAGAGACACCGGGATCTTGCACGACGGGGTTATGATGGGAAATGACCGGAAAACAGCACGGAAGCGCCGGAGAAGCTTTTTGGATTTTGAGGGGCCTTTTTTGTTTGATGCGGGTTGGAGGGAGATGGCAGGTGATGCTTGTGCATCAAACACAGGTGATGACTTTGCTTCCGGTTTTTGATAACGCGGCGAGGACGGAGGCAGTGGCAGCGGCTGCGGTTGTGGTTCCCCCATTAATTAATTTGCTCCAAGGCTTGTTTGATTTTTAAGGGGCAATGCTAGCAATATATGCTAGGTTTTACGACATGCATTGGTGAGCTTGGAGGTGATGATGAGAGTGTATATGAAGAGAGCAATTGATTTGTGGTGTGCACGTTATTGGGAACTCTGAATAATATATCGAGAAGTACGTATATAAATGGGGAATGTTTTCTTGTTTATACTCAGTTATAGTTAGGTTTTAGTTTTGTGGTTTACCTAAAGATAGATGTGTATTATTGACTCAAGAGAGGGGTTAGTTTCAGCTTTTAGTTTCAGACCTTATACCATCTTTAATATTCTAGAAAAATTTCAAGTTATTAGCTCTACTTAATTGAGGCTTAATTGTTGGCATGTATACCGGGTAAATCTGACTTGATCGACATTATAGTCAGCAACAGCTTCTTCCCGGCCACTAGGATTAGTTAACTAGCTGATGAACAAACAAACTTTTAATCTGTAATTTAATCTAATGAGCTAGATGGATATATAAGTAATATAACAGAATTAAGCAAGCTAGCTTTCTGAAATCTTGGACAAACTTATTATTATTTTTTTTAAAACTTTTTATTAACTAACTCACGCACCCTACATATGTCAGTAAGGTTTGAACCCATATGACCTTAATGTTGTTGGTTAGACTCCCTAACTAACCAGGCCACAACTCACTGACAAAATCTTGGACCAACTGATTTATTCTCTAATTAAGGAGTTTTGATTTGGTTAAACTATATAAAATCATTTAGAATCTTTGATCTTGATTCTAGTAAAGTCATGAAAATACCAGCTGTTCGAAGACCATGCTCGTAATCTAAAAGCCTCAGCCAGTAAAACATTTACTTAATTTACCAAACTTTCAGTAGAAGCTGATAATTAGTAGGGCTGGGCACTTAGTATCGGAATCCTGATCCCGTACCGGTCCCGTCTCGAAAGTTAGCGGGACGGGACGAGATAGGTTTTGAAAATAGCAATCCCGCCCCGTCCCGTCCCGTTTCAACATTACCATAACGGGACGGGACGGGATGGGACTATCCCGAAAAATCTCGTCCCGTCCCGTAATATTAGAATACTTGATTTTATTCATTTTATACTTGATTTTTTAGGTTGCATAGTGTTACAATGCACTCAACCACACTTAATTTAGTCTAAAATAATACTTAATTTTAATTTTATTCATGTTCTTTTTTTTTGCTTGTGTGATTTTGGATATTTTTAGTTGTTGTTTGAGGGTTAATTTTTAATGTGGGATGTTTAGTACTTTTAAAGTGGGATGTAATTTAGCACCTATGCACCTATGTTCTTGTTGATTTT
>NC_020497.1:12167257-12190325 GCF_000184155.1 Fragaria vesca subsp. vesca
GTTCAGTTTAAAAATCAATCAACTGATCGATTCTTTGTTGGTTTTTTTTAAGAGAATTAGTGTCTGACCTTTTAATCATTTTAACTTGAAGTTGTCAAATTGGCACACATATAACATTCTAAATTGATTTACCAAAAAAAAAAAAAAAACATTCTAATCTTTGATTTAATAAAGTCTCCTAGCTACCAGCCGTCCATCGCAGTTGACTTTCATTTTAGGAGAACTGGGGAATGGAACCCCAGACCATTGGAGTTGACTTTTGTTCTTGCTCATTGACATGGACTATATATGAATACCTTTATTTTTTGTATAACATATATATTTGTCTATATATCGGCTAGGCCAATTGATTAGCAGTACGTTGTTTAAAAGATATGGTGCAATTAATGAATTAACACTTGCTCCATCTCAGATTGATGTAGCAAATTAAGCATACAGATTCAGATGAGCTAAAGTAGTTGATGCCATTACCCTTTTACAAGACCAGTATCCGGTTAACCTCTGCAACTTGTTTTATCCATTTTTATTTATAATTTTTGCGAAGTGAAATTTACACTTCCATTTTTACAAATTACACACTTTCCTTTTTCTTTTTTTCTTCTTATTTTGGTAACTTATCTTTTGTCTTTAGCAACATTTACTTTGTCTCTTTAATTATAACAGTTTTCACAAATAAAAAGAAAAAAAAACGTGAAATGTTGATGTAAATTAAGAAGTGTAAATTTCACTCCCTTATTTTATAGAGATGCTCAAGCACACTTACATTTTAGAGAACATTAAACAAAGAAGTTGACATACACCGTACACGGTATATAATCGATAATACAACCATAAAGCTTAACTGATGAGATCCAAGCTGGGACTGGGTCTAGCTAGCTAGGAAAACACATTGAATCGCAAACCAGATCCACCCAACCTTTCTTCTATAACTTTGGACAATCTCTCCGCCATCTTAGGGTTCAAATAGTTAACCCAATCTCCCACCTCAGCTTTTCTGAAGAGGCTCTTATTCTCAAAGTTCTTGACAAACATGCCACTTTTATTCACCTCCAATTTCTTCATGGTCTCAAAAGAACAGAGCTTTTCTATGTCTTGAATCACCCCATTTCTCTCCTCTTCCAGAGTAAAAGGGTACTCCAAAAACTTTGCCAATCTTTTCAAGTGAAATGCACCATCCTCCTTCATGTCCTCGTATTTCAAGAACAAGACTTTGTCGGGTCTGTTCAAGCTCTCTTTCCAGTACCCCAACATGTGCTCCCAAAATGGACCAAACCCAATGATGCCTTTGCAATACATATCAAAGGCCTCCTCAAGCAACATTGGAGCTTGAGACTGTGGCTTCCCTTTGTTGATGAAATGCCAAGTAGAAACAAATGTGTCGAATGGGTTTCTGCAGATATAAACTATCTTACAGTTGGACTTTTTGATTGTACCCAACGAAGGATACGGGACGTGTGTCCCAAACAGTCGTGGCTCAGGAAATTTGGAGAGATCAGGAAGTTGGTTGTCTGCATAAAGATTGTACTCGAGGAATGGCACAAGATGATGAGGGTTGGAAGTGAGCAAGGGATGGCTCTTGATGTCGAAACGGTGTCGGTTCACGACAGCAAAAGCCAAGGCTTTTAACCATGTTGTGCCAGATTTTGGGATGCTGGCCAAGACTACGTCGGAGTCACTAGCTTGGAAGTGGTTCTGGAAAGCCATTATGGATTGGATTTCAGCTGCTTGGCACCAGAAGCCCTGGAATTGATATTGGTGAAGGGTTCTCCAGCCCTTCTCTTTTGGAAGAGAAAGAAGGTGGGCCTTGCACTCATCACTAAGCTTTTCTTCTTCGTGATCAGCCGACTGGTTTTCTGTGATAGCCATGGATCAAACCATGGATCAAAGTGGTACGAAGTTAGCTTGCAGAGACACTCATATATATAGTATCTAAGCGAGTAACAAGTTCCTTCAAATCATCGCTACAGATCCGGCTTCTGTAAAGTGATTATCTCTCTAAAGTTATAAATTTCATAACATCGTAGTCACTGAAATTTCTCAATGGTTAGATTGTCGCCACATCAGCTTATTTCACATTTTAGGTTTTTTTTCTCAAACTGACGTCAAACTCTGCCGTTATCTCTAGCGGCAAAAAAAAAAGAGAAAATTAAATAAAAACCCAAAATACTAGACCTCTTTTAAGATAAACCCATACATATTTTTTTTCATTTTACACCCACTCCACATAAGCAAACTTACTATATAGAGCATATATATGTCTATAATTAATAGTTTTCTTTATTTTTTTAGTTTCTCTGATTTGCCCTTCAGACGATATAAAGCTAAATTTGGTATCTTTCTTAATTTTAGCATCAATTTGAAACTCAAATATTGAGCTAAAATTTAGTTGGATTTAACTTTATCATAATCAATTACATTCTTTAATTTATTACCTTGTTATTACTAACTTGAGTGTATATATATGTTATATATAGAAATATGTCATTTGTAATAGAATGCTTCTTTTCATTCTTAAGCTCACATTTGGTGTCTCTCTACATAGTCGAAAAATGTTTGATTGTAAGGTACACGTTCTTGTTCTTTGATTAATTTTCTTCTTTTTAGGTATATTATTATATAATTTCTCATTCTGATCGAGAGAACATTTACATTTCTAATGTACCTATTAAGTAGGACATGATATGATAATATACCTAAAAAGAAGAAACCCAAAATTGGGTTTAGGGTATAGGGTTAAGTTAATAGGGTTTAGGGTATAGGTTTAGAGTATAGGGTATAGGGTATAGGGTTTAGGGTTTAGGATATAGGGTTTAGGGTTTAGGGTTTAGGGCTTAGGGCTTAAGGCTTACGGTAACACTATAAAATTTCTTCTTTTTACTTAAATAATCAGATATCTTATTTATATTATATTTTAGCTTATGTATAGATCATAGAATGTATTCATTTCACCTAGATTTTTTCATAAAAATAAAGAAAACCGCATGATTCTTGCAAATTGATTGAAAAATGTTAGTGTTAAAAGAAAAACTCATAATCAAGGTATTTGAAAAAACATCAATTAAGCTTATTTATTATGTTTATATGTTATAGTTGAATGGTGGCAATTGTGTAAAATTTAGAAAAAATAGGACATAATATGTATCATAATTGATACATTTTAGATGTCTATCAGAAAGGAATATTATGTGGGTTTTATTTAAAATCATTCTTCAAAATTGGGTGTATATGAAAATCCCCCAAAAAAAAAACACCATAGTTTCCAACAACCCGCAATTTCAGATCATCCTTGAAGAACATGAAGATATAAACCAGATCTTTGAACAACAATAGAGCATGTCTATTAACTGATAAAGGAATACGAAAATAAAACTTTTCGTCTCCTCCAACCAATTCTCAGCTGCTCAGTGATTTGCATTCTTGTTTTCGTTTTGAATTCGATGTGATTTTACTTTTTTTTGTCAAAATTCATATGGGTTTGAAGTTAGTTCTGTACCTAGTCACTGTAAAAGATGACACTTCATATTCCAATCCCAAAACCCATCCGTAATTGACTAATCGGTGCTGTTTATATTGCCTTGCCTTTCTATTATATTGGCCAATATCTGGGTTTTCTAGTAAGTATGTTGGTGTGCGAAGAGGAGTCAAGACGAGCATGTGCCATGGGTCTTGGCTGCAAACAGCCTGCAGTCATGCAGATATGACAGCAGAGTATGAGAAAGGAGGCGAGGAAGAAGAAGAAGACGGGCTTTGATTGCTGGTGTGGTTGGTATTTTGATAATGTTACCGTCCGTTTGAGAGAAAACATCTAAATATAACATTAGATGATGTGTCAACTATCTGACCATAAGATTAGTTGAATGATCAAGATTTTATAAACTTCACCTAAAATCACTGTAGAGGAGCTGAATCCCATGGCTACAAGCACATGGATTATTTGGTTCTAGGTTTCATAGCTTGGTCGCTATCCGTTTGCATGTTATTTAAGCACGTTTTTGCTTCTTCCATTCCCCCTCCCCACAATATCACACTTTTCACGTTTGGAATGTTAGTTGTTACTTGTGGTGGGAATAGGAAGCTCTAACGTACGTCACTATAGTACCATTAGTTTGTGCATATCTTCTTTGTGTGTCTCAAAAGAGAAAAGAGCAAGTTCATCAATCTTGGGTATCGACCTGTATTTCTATATTGGGCAGGTACTGAAAATTTCACCTGCTCATTTGTCTCTTCCATTACGTGGGTCTGCTCAAGTTCTCAATTATTCTTGTTTTCATAGACTATAATCGATCAGAGAAGATGGGGTTGATAACATTCATGGTTTTGTTGTTGATATACAACAGCAACAAGACACAAAACGACGCTCGATCTTTTCCTATAAAAAAAAAACAGACGCTGGACCTTTTTATTATTACTATTTTTGAAGAAATTAAGGAGATTTGTCAATCAAATTGAAGGGAATGGCCCTAGCTAGGGTGTACAGCATGTGCCAAAGGTGTTGGTGGTGATATAAATTAAGCATGTATGGACCCATGTGCTGCATGTGGATATCATGTAATGGCGTCGACAGATTTCATTAGCCGTAGAAAGCACAGAACAAGCAGCAAGTATATAATGGCGTCGCCACAACTACTTGAACCTTGAGTTATCAGTTGGACCAGTTTGTAGGTCATTCGTGTTTCTTTGCCGACAGAAAATGACAGTGAAGAGTTGCTATGTTATTTCTGTTTTTACTCTAATTCCTGGGTCCATAAATCTCTCATGAGTCCTATAGTGCCCCTCTTCCTGTTCCTTTGGTGCCTCACTTTGCTTTTCCAGGACATGACAGATTTGAGAGATTCAAGAAGCACTTGAAATGTCTTCCATCAGGCCCTGTCGGCCGATCCTTACGTTTTGGAGGCTTAAGGCCAATGATAAAACTCTTCCCTCTTCTGAACTAGCTAGCTAGCAACCTTACTGCCATGTACATTTCCTTTGTTTTCTTCAATGCAGTGTTTGCTCAAAAATCGTCTCGGCCGAAACAAGGTCGAGGGGTCGAGGGACTTGGGTACAATCGTTCTTCTGATGTGCGCGGGAGTGCCAACTCGCAGCCGAACGACCAAACAAGGTTTTGGTTGATATTGTGCTGATCTGACTTCTTCAAATGATTGTAGGCCGAGGAAGAAACCCTCTCCGCCGTTAGGTTTTGATGCTTGCGTTGCAAAGACTTTCGGCTAGACGTCACCGGGATCGTTGAATACGTTTACTTTTTAGGTGAACTCGAATGTTCGGGTGACAGACGAGAGATTTATCGGGTGAAGATACTCGCAAATCACCGTGAACACAAAAATGAAGCGGACTTGGTTGTCGAAGCGTTGCGAGGAGAAATTTGTGTGAACATCGAATCGCATTGACCCAATCCGGACTGACCGAAAGAGATCAATGGAGGAGAGTTCTACGTTACAATTATTCCTAAGTGTGATAAGTAAAGAACAAGAAAATTAAAGTGTAAGAATGCAAAGAACAAGAAATCAAAGTAAAGCTAAGAAAATAAAACTAGAACTGAGTTTGAATGTTGGATTGAAAAGGATTCCCTATGCGATAGATAGAGAATCAAGTTTGTGTGAAAAGTTTGTTTATTGAGTTGTTTGTGGTGCAGGACCCTTTACAAATGTGTTACAACTTACGTACAAGGTTCTATATATACAAGTCAGAATCAAAAACCTAGCTAGCTTGTTCTCTACCTCATGAAATCTCTCGGTTACCCTATTTCCTTTCTTGGGTTGAATCACACATAAAAGTTCTTATTTGACTGATGTCTATGATACGTCTCGCTTGAAAACTTTGATATGATTAAAGTTTTTCCTTGTTGAGACTTTCTTTCCTAAATGAACTCACGACCGAGATCTTCGCATGTTCTTGGGCAACTTCTCATAGTTATTGGACTTGGCCTGCTTACACCTTAGTCCATTTAAATCGTCCAAATGGATTGATGTTTATTTCGACTGCTATACTTATGGTCCAAGGAGTTGTTTTGACCAAGCCGCTCCCTCTTCTCCCTCTTTTTCTTTTCTATATATTTTTTTTAAAAGGCTTTTTGTATTTTTTAATCAATCAATAAATTTCTGAGGTAGGGATCAAGTTAGCCTTAAACTCGCTTACCCAAAAAAAAGTTTATTTTTGTGCTTGTTTTTGGATTTCAATTCACAAAACCCTAAAAAATTAGAGTCTCTTTGGTGGGCGCATAAAAGAACCCAATGCCAGCTTGCAGCTTATTTCAAACCTTTGATGGGCCATAGTGTTGAATTGAGCGGTTCATTATAGTTGGGACACCCAACAAAATTGGGTCCCCATTCCACCTCGTCGGTTCTGGCCTTCAACTGCATCCTCGTCGTCGGCATGCTCTCAACCACTACATCATTGCCAGTCCTCAACAAGACAGTCTCCTTTCTCCAGCATCCAATCTGACCAGAAGAATATCTAATCTGATTTGGCACCCCTCATCCACCAATGAAATTCGTTGTTGTGGACTACAATAGAACGCCGTCGTGACCACCCTTCCAGATTTGATCGACCACGAAACCTTTAGCCATGCTCATTGTGGTCTAGCCCGACCAGAAAACTTCGTCCATGCAATCATTCGCCGGAAGGCTCTACCGTTCTAACATCTCATATCTGATGGTTGCCGAGATTTAATTTCCTTGAGAAACTTTGTGATCATGGTTGAATGATTCCAAGTTTTAGAGATATGGAGGTGGTTGCGCAATGAGATGGTGTTGCAGGGCCGTGAGGCAAGGAAAGGTGGAGAGAAGGACTCTCCTTAGAGTGGGGGCTGAGAATGCCCTCCATTGGAGAACCCTAAGATCGGGGAATTTAGGGTTTAGAGAGAGAAGCGTCATGGGTTTACGTAGATATAAATTATGATTTATAAAAGATACTGTAGTTCATGTTGATATATAAAGGATACATATTTTTCCTTGTTTAGTCTAGAGATCCAATTTAATTTAGATTAATATGATGAATCATCTTCCACATTCAAAAGATAATAATTATGTAATAAGGTAACACGAAAACACGCTCGAAATGATGAAATGTCTTTGAGGATGTTTTTGATATGTCAAGGAGAATGTATCAATCAACATCTCTCTTACTTTCTTTTTTATGCTGAAGCTATGAAATTGAGATGACAATCATGATATGACAATTATGAAGTTGAGATGACAATCATGAAGTGTGTATTTGATACGCAAATGATTCATGAAATTAAAACAATCAATCAATAGTTTTTTATCGGCTTCCATTTCCAGATGACTAGCTTTGAAACCTGCGCTTCGCGAGTGGGTGGTTATATCCCAAAGCTAAAATCAGACTACACCAAAAACCAAATATGGATATGGCCGGAGAAGAACTTTTGCAGAGAGATGAAGGAGAAAACCCAAAAGTCCAACATACCAACTGAGTGAGTTTTCCAGGGAGAAGAACTTTTGCAGAGAAAGGAACTTTTGCAGAGAAAGGAACTTTTGCAACAACCCAAACTTTTCTTGAGTTGTTCGGGTAGAATTGAGAGAAAGAGAGATGGTGGAAAGCTGGAAGTGAGAAACCGGGGAAAACAAACGTAAAGTTGACATATACGTGGTGGATTTTGGGCCTTCGATTATAGCTGTACATGGCTCCATCTTAAGGGGCGAGGACACTGTTCCATGAATAGTAATCCCCCCGTTTCGCTTAATATATACAGATAATAAGGCGACATAAATACTCGCACGCAAGTCTAAAGCTTCCAACTAACATTAACACATCATTGAAAGGTAAATAACCATAATTAATATATCACCCATAAAATATGTTTGTGGCAGGTAATTAACGAAGCATGTTGATCATTACATAATCAAAGGCCCATAATAATCCTACTAAAAAAAAGGCCCGTAATAATCAATCATTTTTTATCTAAGTTGCACAGACACAGACACAGTGACACAACACTGCGCGACATGGCAAAATTCAAAAATTGAGTTTCCGACACGGCTGGACACGACAAATAGAATTATATATTTATATATTTTAATAAATAAAAAAGATACTAAAATATGAAATAAGTTCATTACATTACCAAATAATGTTCTAAATTCAATCAATTACATAACCATAAGAAATAACATGAAAGAGAGTCAAATGCAAATGATAAAAGTTTATAACTAACAATATTAAAAGTAGCAGACCTCTAGCACCTAAAATATAACATTAAAGAAAAAACAAAATGAGTAGTATGTTGCTTTCAAACTAGGTAGTAGCTTGCTTTCATAAATTGGGCAGTAGCTTGTTTTTAAAACTGGGCAGTAGCAACTAAGAGCATCTTTAATAATACTAGCCATTTTGCCGCCAAATTTTAGCTAAAATAGCCAAAAATTCATTTTGTCTAGCCACTTTAGAAATGCATCTACACCAGTACTCTTTATTTCAACTAAAGTTTAATTTATATTATTGGTTAAATAAAGAAAAATTAATTTATATGTGTTTTAATATTACATAAAATGACTTAAAATGAATATTTTGAATTAGCATAAATTATAGAGAGCCTCGTCTCGCTAAATATTTAGCGAGATAGCTAAGAGTTAAATTAGCTAGCCACTTAATAGTCTGTTAGAGTTGGTAAAATTTATTAAAAAAACTAAACCCGCTCTTTAAAATGGCTAGGGAGCCAATATAGAGAGTATGCTAAAGTTGCTCTAAGCAACCAACAACCTCTAGCACCTAATAGACAAGAAGATGAACTAATACGAGAGAAGAGATCGAATGGGCGATGTCTTCGTCTGCGTCGTTTCCTCTCTTTGTTTCTATGCGACTGTGCGACCTCTATTGCCCATTTAGGTTTTTGTTCTATTTTTTATTTTTATTTTTTAAATAAAAAACAAAACAAAAGCTGACGAGGAGTGTCGTAAGATGATGTAGTGAGTTAATCAACATTGTCGGAAATGTGTCAGAAAAGTCAACATTTTCGTGGCGTGTCGGACATGTGTCGAGCTGTGTCGGGTGCGTGTCACGGTGTCGGGAGTGTCCGACACTCCACCCATGTGGAGTGTCCGTGCAGCATATATAGTATTTGACTAATGGCACTCTAGTATATGACGTGATGCTAACTGTGTCTGACTAAAAAAGTAAAGAAGAGAGATAGGAGGACATATCCAGCTCTTGAAATGTTCTACTAAATGAAGCTTACGGACGTCAATTAATGTTTAATTTATTGAGAAAATACTGATTTAGTACTAATTTTAATCCTCATTGCCTATTCTAATGACACAACTTAGAATGAGTCCATTTAATGAATGTATGAAACTTTATTTTAAGAGTATTTTGTCCTCACTTTTTAAACATGCATAGAGAGAGAGAGAATGTGGAATAGAGAGAAGAATTTTCTAGAGCCTCATCGAACTCCTGTCACCGGCCGCCGGATTTTCTCCGATCATCGAATTTCGGTCACCGATCATCGTAACTCGGTTACCGACCTCCAGTAACTTAGTGACTATGGTGACCGGTCACTGGAACTGAGTTGTGAACCCTAGTAATTCAGTTACAGTCCCTAGTAACTCAATTACTCCGGCGACCGGTCGCTGGTGTAACTAAGTTACTGACCACCAGTAACTTAGATATCGGCCCCCAATAACTCAGTTACCATCCCCAATAACTGGGTTATTGATTCCTTAAAAAGGCTGGTGACCCCTAATAATCAGGTTACTGACCCTGGTAACGAGTTACTGATCCCCGATAACCGAATTACTAACTCCAATGATCATTTAAAACACAAAAAATGAAGAAGATAGAAGAAAAAGAAGGGATAAAAGAAAATTAAAAACTCATCTTTTGCACCATTGATCAAGAGGCCTTTTTTAGCTCCTAAGCACCGTTTGTTGTAGCTTTGCTTTAAAAAAAATATACTATACAAACTTTTAGATTTTATGGTGTTTGGTAAATTAAAAAAAGAAAAAAAATATAGGTCACTAGCATCATATTATAAAAACAACCTCAAGGTTCCTTTTAGAAGCTGTTGTCAATAATAACACAAGAAAATGATATTTTATGCCATGACATGACTTTAAAAAGTAATATTTACCAGATACAAAACTATTTTTATTCAACTGATTATTTTCACTTAATCGATCATTACTTTTATTCACTGTTATATTTAAAGTTTGCAGCAATACCAAACTAATTAATCCTTAGTCACCCATGCAGTTCACATGTTTATGTAGTCATTCAACTACTTGTTTATGTAGTTATTCAAATATTAGAGAATTAATAACTGACAACGTTGAGCTTTGACCTGGTTGATTAAATATATATCCTAACTGAAAACATTGAGGTCACAAGTTCACACCTCATTGGTTGACATATATAAGGAGGTGTGAGTTATTTAATAATAATTTATATTATAAGAAATTAGTATATCAGACTATAGTAGATGTAATTAACTTCACTATATTCGTAGCTTTATATTACAAGAAATTAAAATAAAAGAAACTATATGTTTCAGTTCATGAAGGAGAGAGAAATGTAAATGAAAGCGAGAACAAAGAAAGAAGAAAGAGGTAGAAAGCAGACTGAAACATCTCCCTCATCAATTTTCAATCACCGAATTGCTTTTGGCCTCGTGGTCAATTCAAGTCTCTGATGCTTCAACGTTGCTGATGAGATCATGAGGTATGTCGTCCTTTGGAGTATAGAGAGAGCCTCGTTTTCGACGAGTTTTCAGGCGACGGAACTCGCCGAGGATCTTGGTACAAAACTATGTTGACGGAGATTTCAGAGATCTTGGAATGAAGCTTCCAGAACCTAATGTTGTGGTTGACGAAGACAATCTAGATCTCGTTGTCAAAGGAGATGATGCGTATTGACGGACAGGGATAGGTAAAAGACAACAACGATGAAGCAAACCCAAGAAAGAGAGAGATCTCTTACATCTATAAGATGAGAGAGAAGGACGAGAATGAGACGTGAGAGAGTGTTTCTAAGTCTAATGGGTACAATCGTCATTTTCTGAGGTGTAAGTAAAATGTGCTATTTTTTCATTGAATTAGGCTTTGTTTTCGCTATTTTTGATGTGATGGTCATTATTTTCACTAATTGATTCGATCATGACCAATATTAACATGTTCGACTTTGATCATTTTTTTTTTTTTTTAGAAATAACGTATGATCTCCGTTTATATAAATCATGCACAACGAGTTTACTTGAAAAAATTAACCAAAAGAGTGTAGAAAAAAACGGAGATGCAACGAACTTGAACAAATAATCAGAAAACACCAACTGTACTGTCCCACTATGTGACCAAGCAACCTATGTGAGGCTTAAAGGCCCGATTGTGTACCTATCCACAAGCTACTCGGGTAAATCCACTGCTCTTCAAAACCAACGTTAAGATCATATATAAGGATCAGGATCCTTTCCTTGGCTGCCTCTCATCCTTGTTTCTCCTTGACTTTAAATCCTATCCATTCAGCCAACATCCAAAGGTCTAAAACATGACACCTCAGCAAAAATCCACTAAAACTCATTTAATGACTAATTTAATGAAACACGTCGTTTAGAAGCACGTCGAGTTTCAAAGCTTCGTCGTCTTGGCTTTTTTTTTCTTTTTTTTTTTAAAGCTTCGTCGTCTTGACTTCTTCATCCCTCGTATTTCTGGGGTTTTGAAGGTTAGAAGAGGCCTCAATTCCTAGATATCCAAACGACAACCTCACCAGCAACTAGGGTTCCTCCGGGATTCAATCCTTCTTCGACTTCAGTTTTTGGGGAATTTATGAGTAATCAAGATTTTCAAATTTGAATCTAGGGAAAGGAGTGTGCAATTTCAGCCAAACCCATGAAGGTGAGGATGTATATTTACAGTCACCCACCGACAAATAAGGGGAAGAGGGAGTGGGGTAGTGTCGGATCATCCGACTCGTATGAGATTGACAGGGGTGGAGTGAGGTGGTGAATTTGCAGAGAAATCATGGTAGCTCGGAGAAGTGAGAGGTCAAGGAAAGTGGGACTGATAAGAGAGTTTCAAAGCGGGAGACGAGTGGTGGTGGAAGGGGATTTTGACTTGGGTAAAGTTTGTCTCTCCATGACTATCAATTTATTCAAGTTTCTGGAAAATAGGATTTCAAACTTAAGCTTTATAACACAGTTTAAGCATTGTTAACTGTGTAGTATTAAATATTCTGCATTTATAATAGATTTTGCTCACGTGAGGTTTTAATAGCCCTTAGATATGTGATTAACGGCTGAGATACAAAGTTAAGGATAAACAAGTGTAGAAGTTAACCAAGGAGAGGATCCTAATCCCATATGGATATAATCGTCAGGAAGCACCACTACTAGATAGGGGGCTTTCATATCCAACGTGAGGGATAAAAAACCTTCCTTTCGTGGATGAAGGTTAAATATGAGTATCAATTAAGCCAACTCGATCAGTCATCACAAGAACGCAAGTAAAACAAAACAAAAAAAAAATCTCCAGAAGAATGTTGATGAAGGGATTAATTATAGCATAATAATCAAATAATTCAATTCTGCATGAAATTTAGTCTACATATTACATATATATTCTCTTAAGAGGAAGAAGAGCTACGCACTCGTCTTACTCTGGTTAAAGAGGACATATATATTTCGGATTTGTTTCTATTTTTCATAGACTTTTTAATTTTCTTCTAGAACTACCATCTAGTTGAGTTGACGTGGAAAGAGTTGTAATACTACAAACTTCATCAAGTAGAGTAATTAATTTTAGTGACTTTTCTTTCCACCTAATATTAGACTGGGCTATTAAGCCTATCTAACTGGATAAATTAAAGAGTTGCAATCTACTTAAAAACTTAATCAAGCAAAGTAATTAATTTGATTGACGTTTCTTTCCGATCTAATATTAGAGTACGTGGGCTATTAAGCCTATATAATTGGACAAATGAAGTAAATTCCCCTAAGCAGCCCCCTCCGTCTCTTGAGGGTTGGCGAATGCCCCATATGCACATCCCTACAAATGCTTGAAATCCTTGAATGGTTTGACAAAATGCAAAGAGTGCTAGCTTGTAAACAATTCCAAGGTTGGTGTGTTGCAAATTATATATAGCGAGACCGTGGTTTATGTACTTTAAATATACAAGCTAGCTAGTTACTTGGAATTCTCTATTTTACAAGAAGAACCTAGATAAAAGGAAATGAAGATGAGTACAAATATGGAGATGGCAGAGGATGCAGGAGAAAATATTGTGATTGTGGGTGGTGGGATTTGCGGCCTTGCCACTGCTCTTGCTCTTCACAGGTTTTGTTTTCATTTGTTCTTGTATTTTATTTTTAGTTTTCATAGCCGCCTTCTCCTTCTGTGTATAGAAGATACTGCATGCCTAGTTCATATAGATTATATAGATTAAGATAATATATATGTTTCCTTGTTTCGTCTAGAGATCAATTTAATCTGAAGCATTTTCACACGTGTAGATCGTCTAAAATTTTCTGGGTGCAGGAAGGGCATAAGAAGCTTGGTCTTAGAAAGATCAGAGAGTCTGCGAGCAACGGGAGCGGCTATCATTCTTCATGCTAACGGATGGCGTGCACTTGATCAACTTGGTGTTGCCTCCTCTCTCAGACAAACTAGTATTCCTATTCTATCGTAAATCTCTCTCCTATCATTGTTTCTTCATTTTTCGATGTTAGTTCTCGATCTGTTACAGTACTATATTCCCACACAGAAATTGTTTTACTATATCTGTGTGTGATTTATTAATTTGTTTTTTTTTTTTTCTAGGGCACAATTCACCTCACTTGATGATGACAGGCTACAACAAATACCAGTTTGGTAAGTGTTCTTGCTTTGTTCTTTACATCTCTACTCTCCCGTCACCGGAAGAAAAGTACATTAGAATTTCGTTAATTTTCCACCATAAATTCATAAAACGGTGACACTTGAGTTGTATGTGCAATTCTAATAGGAAAGATGAGTTACGATGTGTGAAAAGGACTGATCTGATGAATATCTTGGCTGATAATTTGCCACAAAACACTATACGTTTTGGGTGCTATGTACTCTCTATCGAGTTGGATCCCATCATTTCTTCTCCAGTTCTTAAACTTCAAGATGGAACCAGTTTGAATGCCAAGGTATTCTCGAAATTCAGTATTCTCGTGCCTGCCAATGTCTCGAAACCTTACTATCT
This sequence comes from Fragaria vesca subsp. vesca, assembly GCF_000184155.1. Classification (NCBI taxonomy): domain Eukaryota; kingdom Viridiplantae; phylum Streptophyta; class Magnoliopsida; order Rosales; family Rosaceae; genus Fragaria; species Fragaria vesca. The sequence goes on from NC_020497.1 coordinate 12,181,424, forward strand.
TTTATCTTTTATCTTTTTTCTCCAACTAATATATGAAGCATGAGTCAGGTTGTGATCGGATGTGATGGACTGAACTCGATGATTTCATACATGTTGGGGGTGAGGCCTACAAATACATTTAATGTCTGTGTTATTAGAGGTTTCACAAGTTGTCCGAGTGGTCATGAATTCGGTAGTGAGTTCAAGATGGCCAAAAAAGATGATGTTCAAGTTGGACTAATTCCCATGACCACCAGCCTGGTTTATTGGTTCGTCACTGGCAAATATATTTCTCAAAGTATGTAATCTTAAATATAAGATATATCTAGATACTAGCCCCCTATAAAGCATGTTATAATTTAAGTAAGCACATTTGTATATATGTATGAACAGAGTTCAAGGTCTCCCAGAGCAAGAAACTAATCGGGGACATGGCAGCTGCATCAATGAAGGACTTCAAGAGATCATAGAGAATTGCTCACAAGAGTCGTTACACTTCTCGGAGTATTTGAGATACCAAGCACCGTGGGACATACTAAGAAGACGCTTTCGGGTCGGAACAGTAACAGTGGCAGGAGATGCCTTCCATGCGATGGCTCCGTTCATTGCTCAAGGTGGCGCAGCCTCTTTGGAAGATGCAGTTGTTCTCGCTAGGTGCCTGGCGCGGAAGACTGACGTTGGTAATCCAAGTGGACTAGCAAGCAAGACGATGGTAGAAGAAGCACTTGATGAATACCTAAAAGAGCGGAAACCAAGAGTTTTGAGACTATCTTTGCAGTCATACCTAATTGCGAAAATGCATGAAACTTCATCCAAACTTGTCAAATTCATATGCATTGTGTTCATGGTGATCATATTTTATGATTCTCATGGACATACTCACTATGATTGTGGTACCCTGTAAATAAGAATCATCACTTAAGCTTATGATTATGAACTAATTAATGATCAACACTTCAATAAAATCATGGATACCACTAGATCGTAGTTTGCTGAATAGAATAACAGGGTCTTATATGTTCGGTTCCCATATATGGTTCTTGGTTCTTCAGTCGGTTTCTATTGGTTCTTTGGTCGGTTTATGATCGCGTTCTGAAAGGCTCTAATCGGTTCTTGAGGGAAACCTGTGTTGAGGATATTTGTGTCATTAGTGTTGAATCCTATCTTTTAGGATTTCGGTGACCAAATCCTAGTTGATTTAGTATTCTGTTAGAATAATGTCCTAGTCTCTAGGGTTTAAGATTGTTTTTGAATTCTTCAATTCAGTTAGCACGTTGGTTGCCTGTAACCAAAACGTGAGCATGATTTCTAGCTTTTCTGTTATGTTTCAAGGCTTTATATAGCCAAGTCATTCAATGAATAAACTCAGAGTGTTGAGTACCATTTTATTGTGTTAAAGCTTATTGCATTCAAGTCTTTGATTCCAATAAACTGGTATCAGAGCCCTGTTAAAGGGCCTGAGTGTGAGTGCAGAACAAAAGAGTGAAACAAGAGAGAGAGAGTTGATGGCTGACAGTAGTGCTGCGCAATTGAAATTGCTAGCTGAAGGCAGTTCAGCTCCTGTGTCCATACCTATCTTCGATGGGTACTATGACCATTGGTCTATGTTGATGGAAAACTTCTTGTGTCAAAGGAAGCTATGGAGGCTTGTGGATGAAGGCATCCCTACCACAGCACAGGTGAATCAACAAGTTGCAACCTTCTCTACAGTCGTGGCTGAGGGAAGACAACAGACTGAGGCACAGAGAAAGAGAGAGGAAGAGCTGCGTCAAAGAATAGAGCAGCTGAAGGAGGATGATCTCAAAGTCAAGAACTTCCTCTTCCAAGCCATCCATAGGACTGTCATGGAAACCATCCTTGATAAGTCGAGTTCCAAGAGCATTTGGGACTCCATGAAGCAGAAATATCAAGGCACAAACCGAGTGAAGCGTGCACACAGACAAGCCTTGAAGAGAGACTTTGAAGTGCTTCAAATGAGAGAAGGAGAAAAGGTGGACGAGTACATTGCTCGTACACTTACCTTGGTGAACAAGTTGAAAATGAATGGTGGAGAAAACATGTCACAAGTTGACATTGTTGAAAAGATTCTGAGATCATTAACTCCTAGATTCGACTATGTGGCTTGCTCCATAGAAGAATCAAATGATCTAGACTCGATGACTTTGGATGAGCTGCAAAGTAGTCTTTTGGTGCATGAACAAAGATTGAATCGAAGCAATGGAGTTTCAAGGGAAGAGCAAGCTTTAAAGATCACCAATGGAGAGGGAAGTAGTAGAGGAAGAGGGAATAGAGGCAGAGGTAGAGGAGGTCAAACGGGGAGAGGAAGAGGCAGACAAGGTTTGAATCGAGCAACTATTGAGTGTTTCAAGTGTCATAAACTTGGACATTTTCAATATGAATGTCCTGCATGGAATAGAGAAGCCAACTATGCCGAGTTAGATGAAGAAGAAGAGATGCTCTTAATGGCTTATGTGGGAAATTCAAAAAGGAGTGATGCATGGTTTTTGGATTCGGGATGTTCGAATCACATGTGCGGTGACAAAGGTTTGTTCTCCAGTTTAAATACAAATTTTCAACATTTTGTTAAACTTGGGAATAACTCGAAGATGTGTGTCACCGGCAAAGGCACCATTAAGCTCACTTTCAATGGCTTGAGGTATGTAATTGAGGATGTGTACTATGCTCCTGATTTGCGAAATAACTTATTGAGCATAGGTCAATTGCAAGAGAAGGGGCTTGCTGTGTTATTTCAAGGAGGAACATGCAACATTTATCATCCACAAAGAGGCCTTATTGCTCAATCCACAATGAGTTTGAATAGAATGTTCATTCTCGTGTCAGACAATTCGACTTCCTCCAACCAACAGCCTGAACAATGTTTGCAAACTGCCTCTTCCAACCTAACCTATCTTTGGCACCAAAGATATGGACATTTGAGCTATAAGGGTTTGAGAACTCTTCAGTACAAGAAAATGGTGAAAGGGTTGCCACAACTTGGAGCTTCGAAGGAAGTGTGTGGAGACTGTTTACTTGGGAAGCAAGCAAAAGGAGTCCCTTGAGTTGATTCATGCCGACATCTGTGGCCCAATCTCTCCAACTTCTAGCAGCGGCAAGAGGTATGTACTGTGTTTTATTGATGATTTCAGTCGTAAAGCATGGGCATACCTTTTGTGTGAGAAGTCTGAGGCTTTGAGTTACTTCAAAGATTTCAAGAAAATTGTAGAGAAAGGAGCAGGAGAGTTCATCAAGTGCCTAAGAACTGACAGAGGTGGAGAATTTACTTCACATGCCTTTAACGATTTTTGTAGGGAGCAAGGCATCAGGAGACAACTCACCAATGCTTACACACCACAGCAAAATGGTGTGGCTGAGAGGAAGAACAGAACGGTGATGAATCTAGTTCGATCAATGTTGTATGCAAAGCACATGCCAAGGAGTTTTTGGCCGGAAGCAGTCATGTGGACGTTCTATGTGCTTAACCGTTCTCCTACACTAGTTGTGAAAGACATTACACCTCAGGAAGCTTGGAGTGGTGTAAAACCCTCAGTGGATCATTTTCGAGTATGGGGCTGCCTAGCACATGTGCACATTCCAGAGGAGAAGAGAGGTAAGCTTGATAATAGAAGCTTTATATGTATACTTTTGGGTGTGAGTGAAGAGTCGAAAGGGTATAGACTTTATGATCCTAAGGCAGAGAAAATTGTTTATAGCAAGGATGTTGTGTTTGAAGAGAGTAGAGAATCGGATTGGGGAAAAGATTATGAGCATCAAATAAATGTAGAGTTGGCATGGGGGGATAATACAGATGGAGTTGAGTTTGAGAGGGAAACAATGAAAGTGAAGAAGCTACAAACCCTAACCTTTCAAACCTTTCAAATCCTAATCTCACAAACTCTAATCCATCTGACCCAAACCCTACTTGTGAAACTTCAAACACAAGAAACACCACTACAAATCCTAATCCTACCAGTAAAACCCTAAACACTCTTTCCCGTAGAGAAGTTGTTTCAAATACAGGAAGAGAAAGGAGAATGCCAGCTTGGAGAGAGGATTATGTGAGTGGTGATGAATTGAGTGAAGAAGAGGCTTTGATGATGGTGGATGTGAACTGCCAAGATGGAGATCCTGTGTACTTTGATGATGCCGTGAAAGAGGAGAAGTGGAGGAAAGCTATGGATGCTGAGATTGAAGCTATCGAACGAAACAAAACTTGGTCTCTAGTCGAGCTTCCTTCAGGTGCAAGAAAAATTGGTGTCAAGTGGATTTTCAAGACAAAGCATGATGAGAAGGGTGTTTTGATCAAGCATAAGGCTCGACTTGTTGCAAAAGGGTATACACAAAGACATGGCATCGACTATTCTGAGGTCTTTGTACCAGTTGCACGTCTTGACACAGTGAGAACAATAATCTCCCTTGCAGCTCAACGAAAGTGGAAGTTATTTCAGCTGGATGTAAAGTCTGCCTTCCTTCATGGAGATCTGACAGAGAAAGTTTTTGTCGAGCAACCTCAAGGCTATGTGAAGAAGAACAAGGAGCATTTGGTGTATGAGCTACACAAGGCTTTGTATGGACTAAAACAAGCACCTTGTGCCTGGTTTAGTCGAATTGAGAGTTACTTTGTTGACAAGGGTTTCCAGCGTTGTGAGAGTGAGCAAACATTGTTCACAAGGAGGAGCAAAGGAGGACAAATCATCATTGTAAGTCTCTATGATGATGGTTTGTTACTCGATTTTAAGTGTACCATGATGAAAGAATTTGACATGACCGATATGGGGAGTCTGAGGTACTTTCTTGGACTTGAAGTTTCACAAAGGCTGCAAGGTATATTCATTTGTCAGAAGAAGTATGCAGTTGAAGTGTTAAAGAAGTTTGGCATGTTTGAGAGCAAGGCAGTAGCAACTCCAATTGTACCAGGAACGAAAGTTTCAAAGGATGAAGAAGGCATACCAATTGATGAGACTTTCTACAAACAGATGATTGGTAGCATGATGTACCTGACCTCAACTCGTCCAGACCTGATGTTTGTAACAAGCTTACTCAGCCGGTACATGTCTAAACCCACTGAGTTACATCTACAAGTTGAAAAGAGAGCTTTGAGGTATTTAAAGGGGACTGTTAACTATGGCATCTATTACAAGAATAATGGAGAAGATGGTGAGCTCCTAGGTTACACAGATAGTGACTATGCCGACGACAATGATGATAGGAGAAGCACCAGTGGATATGCATTCATGTTGAGCTCCGGTGCTGTGTCTTGGAGTTCAAAGAAGCAACCTATAGTAACACTGTCCACCACCGAAGCTGAATTTGTAGCTGCTGCAACTTGTGCATGTCAAGCTATATGGTTGAAGAGGATTCTGAAAGAACTTGGACATGAAGACAAGCCTTGCATGAGTATCATGTGTGATAACAGCTCAACAATCAAGTTATCGAAGAACCTTGTACTTCATGGAAGAAGCAAACACATAGATGTGAGGTACCACTTTCTTCGAGATGTCACAAAGCAAGGAGAAATCTCGCTAACTTACTGTGGAACTACTGAGCAGCTAGCAGACATCATGACCAAGCCACTGAAGACTGAAGCCTTCACTTATCTTCGAAGCAGGCTTGGAATGTGCGAGATCGAAGAGGTAAACTAAATCGTTTCACTGATTTAGTTTAAGGGAGAGTATGTTGAGGATATTTGTGTCATTAGTGTTGAATCCTATCTTTTAGGATTTCGGTGACCAAATCCTAGTTGATTTAGTATTCTGTTAGAATAATGTCCTAGTCTCTAGGGTTTAAGATTGTTTTTGAATTCTTCAATTCAGTTAGCACGTTGGTTGCCTGTAACCAAAACGTGAGCATGATTTCTAGCTTTTCTGTTATGTTTCAAGGCTTTATATAGCCAAGTCATTCAATGAATAAACTCAGAGTGTTGAGTACCATTTTATTGTGTTAAAGCTTATTGCATTCAAGTCTTTGATTCCAATAACCTGGTCGGTTTTCTTGCTGTCCTTGATCGGTTTTCATGAATTCTTGGTCGAGGCCCTGCAATAACTCAGCTTGGCATGGGCTACACGAATTCAACTCACTAAACGTTCCATTCCCAGTACACATCAGCTTTTTCACCCATCCGTTGTTCGTTGTTGCCAAATCCGTTCGAACTCGGTTTTCATCGATCGGTTCCTGGTTTTGAAACTTGATATCCTTACCCAACAACAAAATATAGACTTATATAGACTTCGGCTAGTGGCATGTTAGTGATCAATGTATGCGTTTGTCTTTATGTAATAATCAATATATGGAATATAATTATAGCATTTTTGGGTAAGTAGGTATTATACAAGCCAAGGTAAGGAACGATATCTGAAAATAATTGATGAGGCTACGAAGGTGACCTAAAATCCAATTCTATTTCACTAGCTACCATATGCATGCATACATTCAAGCTTGAAAATGAAAATTTAAATGACCTAAGACCTGCTAGCTAGCTAGCTCCTTGTGTTCTCAGAGCGTCAAACATTTATGTTCATCCCTTTGAGCTGATGCTCATCTTCCCACACAAGATGCATATCATGAAGACATTCCCTTCAAATCTTCTACTCACTCGATTCCCATATCGACAATCCAATACTTGCTTGCTTGACAGTACGTTGGATCATTTCCTAGTACGTACTTTGTCGGTCTTAGTCCGTTCCAATCGGTTCTTAGTCAGTTCCCATCGGTTTTTTATGATCACTTCTCATCGTTTTCTATTCGGTTTTCAATGGTTGGCGGCTGGTAACATCGGTTCATGTACGATTTCATTGGTTTCTTCATCGAGGCACTTGGGTTCTTCAGATGTACCTGGACTCTATCTTTATATTAGACCTACTTATATATATGCCTCTGCCTTTGTTTCTAGTCGGTGTAGTTATCATCGATCTAATTTCATTGATCTCTTTTTGGTTCATCATCGATTCTTGATTGGTTTTCATCCAGCTTGCTTCAAAGCTTCGGCAGTGCTTTTGTCGATCTCTCGTTCAAGACTTCAACTCACTAATCCAGTATTGACAACCGACCAAGAAAGCTTCGGCCATATATAGACAGCTACGGAACTTACGGTGCAACTTGCTTACGTACATTTCCCAGTACCTGTAACTCTGTGACTCTTTACCCTTCTATCTTGTCGGTTTCCATCGGTTCTTGATCGGCTCCTTGTCGGTTCTCATCAATTGGTGGTCGGTCATTATTATGAATTCATTTTTTCTGAATAGTTGATTCATTTTTTCATATATACGTAGTTGCAAAAACCGATGTAGAGAGAATCGAGAGACGTAGAATCCACTTATATGTTAATAATGTTCCGTTCCCATATATGGTTCTTGGTTCTTCGGTCGGTTTCCATTGGTTCTTTGGTCGGTTTTTGATCGGTTTCTGAAAGGCTCTAATCGGTTCTTGAAGGATTGCTGGTCGGTTTTTGTTGATTCTTGGTCAGTTTTCTCACTTTTCTGGCTGTCCTTGATCAGTTTTCATGGATTCTTGTCGAGGCCCTGCAATAACTCAGCTCGGACTACACGAATTCAAGTTATTCAACTCACTAAACGTTCCGTTCCCAGTACACATCAGCTTTTTCACCCATCCGTTGTTCGTTGTTGCCAAATCGGTTCGAACTCGGTTTTTTTATTTTTTTGGTCTGCATCGGTTCCTGGTTTGGAAACTTGATATCCACTAATTTTAAGTCGATCGGTTGTAGGTCGGTCTTCATGGGTTACTGTTTCGGTTCCCTTGGTTCTTTGTCGGCACCTGTCGGTTCCAATTGTGAAATGATATCCTTAATTTGCCCAATAACAAAATCTAAACAGACTTCAGCTAGTGGCATGTTAGTGATCGATGGAGTAGAAATTATAGCATTTTTTGATAAGTAGGTATTATAGAAGGATTAGAAGCCAAGTTAAGGAGCGATATCAAGGAATAATTAATGAAGGTACGAAAGTGACCTAACTCGTCGGTTCTTAGTCGGTTCCAATCGGTTCTGACTGGCTCCCATCTGTTTTTTTTATCTCATCGTTAATTCGTTATTAATATATTTCTGTTCGGTTTTCAATGGTTCACGGCTGGTAACGTCGGTTCTTGTACGATATATTTCATTAGTTTCTTCATCGTGGCACCTGGGTTCTTTGGATGTACATGGATTCTCCCTTTGTTAGACCTAATAATTATATATGACTCTGCCTTTGTTTCTGGTCGGTGTAATTATCATTGGTCTAATTCATTAGATTGGTCTCGATCTTTTCGGTTCATCATCGGTACTTGATCAGTTTTCATCCAGCTTGCTTCGATTCAAATTAAGCTTCGGCAGTACTAGTGCTCTTTGTCTCTCCTTCAAGACTTCAACTCACTCAAGTATTGACAATACAACAAGAAATGAAGCTTCGGCCTTATATAGACAGATACGGTGCAGCAGCTTGCTTACGTCCATTTCCCAGTACCTGTAACTCTGTGAGTCTTTACCCTTCGGTTCTGGATCGGTACCAGCAACCGGCTTCTATCTTGTCTGTTTTCATCGGTTCTTGATCGGCTCCTTGTCGGTTACGGTTGGTGACTTGATGGTTGGTGCCCCTCGGATTTTCGTCGGTACTGCATTTGTCAAGAAAACGATCTCATATAAAGTTGTTTATCCACTTTCACTAATGCCATGCACCGAGCTAGTGAAGAAAACGATAGTGCACCTCTGTAAAGTATAAACCTCCCTAGCTACTAGTTATCTTCACGATAGAAATTGGCATACAATTATGCCTTCCGATCTGAACCCAGGGTAATGTAGATTAAAACAATGAAAACAAATTCACAAACTATTTCTCTAGCTTTAGCTGTCTTTAATATATAGATTCAAACTATTTCACATTTTTCACGCGAAATGGTTTAAATTTATTTTCAGTGTTGGGTCTCTCTCTCTCTC
>NC_020497.1:12190439-12192134 GCF_000184155.1 Fragaria vesca subsp. vesca
TGTGTCGTCTCTCTCTCTCTCTCTCTCTCTCTCTCTCTCTCTCTCTCTCTCTCTCTCTCTCTCTCTCGGTTTTGTTACAATGGAGGAGACAGAAGTCACAGAACTCCCTTGACCTAGACGTGTACTAAGCTTAACGTAATTAATTACTCACCACTTTCAACTAACACCCAAGTACTTGTACTAGTTTGTATCTTGCTTCTGATCGAGGACACATAGCATTTCTTTCCGTACTTTTTCTTTTGGGATCGTAGTTAGTGATTCGCATGCAGGAGTTATGAGAAGCTCGATGCATGCAATCGTCAATTATCAAATAATCAACGGGCAAGCATTAATTTATAGCATTTATGTATAAGCAAGCAATGATAAAGGAATTATTGACCTAAAATCCAATTCTAGTATTCTACCACATGCGCAATGCATGCAAGCATGCAACCATTCAAGCTTGAAAATAAAAAATGAAATAACAGTAACATCCTACTCGAGGTCTTAGTCAGTTCCAATCAGTTCTATTGTCTGTTCCTATCGGTTCCTAGTCGGTATCATCGGTTTCTGGTCGGTTCTGATTGGTTGGTTGCTGGTAATATCGGTTCTTGGCCCGATTACATACCTTTCTTCATGGAGGCACGTCGCTTCTTGGTCGGTACCCTGGATTCTGCCTTTACTATTCCCTCTTGTTAGATCGACTTGTGCCCCTGCATTCTTTGGTTCACATCAGTTTCTGATCGGTTCATCATCGGTCTTTATCGGTTTCTAGTTGGTTCTATATCGGTTTTCATCCAGCAATTTCTTCAAAGCTTCGGTAGCTAGCGCTGCTTATATCTCCTTCAAGAATTCAAACTCAAGTGTTCACAATCCAGCAAGCAGCAAGAAAGCTTCGGCCACAGACGATACCAGAGCTTGCTGACATCCATTTCCTAGTACCTGTATCTCTCTCAGTTGTGTTTAAACTTGGCAGTGAAGTCTCTGAAATCCTTGTTTAAATTTTGTTCCCATATCCTCCTATGTACCCTAACCCGCTAACCGGGCCAGCTTGCAGCTTCCTTTCCTTCCTTCGATTCAACACTTGAACGCACTCTAGTGTATCAACAGTGTCACATCCCGACCCTTATATTTTTACCTTATTTACTAGCGTGATTATAATAAGAATTTTACCGTCTCGATCATTGAGTAAATAGTTTAATTGGTCCCTAGAGGGGTTTCGGGGACGATTATGTGCGGAGGATTATTCGTATGATGAAAATACGACGACGGTAAAAATAGTAAATTTTAGCTAGTAAACGGTAATTTTTATTCGGGTATTATTTTTCGGGGTGTTGAATTTTGGAATTATGGGTTAAAAGGGGTGTTGGGTCGGCTGGGCCGAGCCCAACCCATTTCTTCTTCTTTCTCTTCTCCCTCCCTCCCGATTTTTCTTCTCTTCTCACCCGGTTTTCCCCTCTCTACACCTAGCAGAATTCCGGCCGTCCTCCCGCCGCCGTCCGACCTCCGTTCGCCGCCGGACCGGTCCCGTTCGGTCGGTCTCCCTCCCAGCAACATTTCTAGACCGGTGAGAGGAGCCCTAGCGCCGCCGTGAGAGAGCGGTGCCGCCCGAAAGCAAGGGCTGCCCCGAGCTTCCCTTCGCCGGAACTTCCTCCTCCGGCCACCAATCCGGGCAAGCTTGGTATGGTTTTGTAGCCCTCCAACCCAGCAACCTTG
>NC_020497.1:12193420-12200935 GCF_000184155.1 Fragaria vesca subsp. vesca
ATTTATATAGGGAGTATGGACGAGTGTAAATACATACATATATTATAGAATCTGAGAGGCTCGATATTTTATGGGATAAAGGTTTTATCGCTTGCGGCATGCATTCGATTTTTCCTTAGAAATTAATTTGGGGAAACATAAATATTTTTAATTATTAATTTATTTTTGTCCACTCACTCTAACGTTATTAAATGTTTTCCCCTGGGCCTTTCGTTTTAAATTGCCCAGTCTGCAGAGTTCGGGTTGGATCTAGTAGGAGACGAGGCATAGTCACCCGCTTTTCGGCCAGTTTTCATCAGTAGGTTACCTGTTCAACCTACTCGTGTTTTCTTGCTTCCGCTTGTGTTTAGTAGCTCTGAATACTTTAGAATTTTGTATATTATGTGATATTCAGAAGCGTTAAATTAAGAGTGTAATATGAAATTTTCGAGTTAGGGTTGTCCATCTGCAAGGGAGATTTTCTTAATCTTTTCAGTAAATTTTCCTTGGAGGTGGTCCCCGCACGACTTACTCTGGGTTTCAGGGTGAAATTCGGGGTGGGTCGTGTCAAACAGTGCAATGCAGGGAAGATAAAATGCTAGCTTCTGTACGTACTCACGGAGTCACGGACCCTGTACAGAGTAGCTTGCTTAATTAACAGAAAACCAGGTCTATTTCCAAGTTCCAACCCATCGGCTGTTATATATTCGGTTCCCATGTACTGTGTGGTTCTTCAGTCCATTTCCATTATATTGGTTCTGGTTCTAAATTTGGTCCCTTTTTGATCGGTTCCTGCTGGAAGGCTCTAATCGATCGGTTCTTTGGTAGATTCCTGGTCGTTTTTTATTGCTTATATATATTGGTCGGTTCTTGATCGGTTTTCATTGATTCTTTCCTTGGTCGAGACCCTTACAATAAGCTTTCTTCAAAGCTTGGGGGCTTCACTCTTACTCTATCCTTCACGAATTCAACTCGCTAAACAGTCCATTAATTCTCAGTAAACAACAGCTTTCACCCATCGGTTCGGTCCGAACTCGGTTTTCATCGGTTCCTAGCCTGGTTGGAAACTTGGTATTTATGAATTTTAAGTCGGTTGTTGGTCGGTTTTCATTGGTATTGTTTCGAATTCGGTGCCCCTTGGTTCTTTGTCGGTATCGCCGTTCCGTTCCTATTGTGAAATGATTTCCTTACCCGGCCAACCAAAAAATCTAAACATATATAATTAGTGCATGATCGATGCATACGTTAGTCAAGGTAAGGAACGATCATGGAATAATTAATGAGGGTACGAGAGTGATGACCTAAGATCCAATTCTAGTGAAAGACATGCTCCTTGTGCTCTCAAATATGCAGATGCTCATCTTCCCACACAAGACAAGAAGCAGCATATGATGACATTCCCTTAAAATCTTCCACTACTCAATGATAATTAAACTTGACAGTACGTTCATTTTCTAGCACTCGACTACTCGTCGGTCTTAGTCGGTTCCGATCGGTTCTTGGTCGGTTCCCATCGGTTTCGGTTTGGTTTTCAATGGTTCACGGCTGGTATTAACGTCGGTTCTTGTACGCTTTCATTGGTTTCTTCATCGTCGACGCACTTCGGTTTTTAGTCGGTACCCTTCGGCCGTTGAGCATCTGCCCATGCATGCGTCCGCATGCCACCATCATCAACTACATCTCGATCTTCTTATCATCACTCCCACACAAAGACGCATATGATGACATTCCCATCTCCTACACTAACCCATCATCATCCTTCAATGGAGATAAAATGGTTGCTGCTGTTACAGACCACCCGAGTAGCTTGCTTGAAATTAAGTTAAAAGGACGCCCATTTCCCAGTACGTATATACTCGTCGGTCTTAGTCGGTTCCAATCGGTTTTTTTTGTCGGTATCATCGGTTTTTGGTCGGTTTTGATCGTGTGATTGCTGGTAACATCGGTTCTTCGTCCGAATATTGGATATAGCTTTTCTTCATGGAGGCACTTCGTTTCTTGAATTGGTCGGTATAATGCATTCTGCCTTTACTATTCCCTTGTTAGATCGATTTGTGTCCCTGCATTCTTTGGTTCACACATCGGTTTCTCATCGGTTCATCATCGGTCTTCATTGGTTTCTAGTCGGTTCTAGATCGGTTTTCATCCAGCTTGCTTCAAAGCTTTGGCAGCTAGCGCTGTTGAATTATATCTCCTTCAAGTATTCACAATCCAGCTAGAAAGCTTAGTCCACGCACAGACGACACCATAGCTCGCTGACATCCATTTCCTAGTACCTGTAACTCTCTCAATTTTATCCTTCGGATCTAGGTCTGTACCGCATCGGTTCTCAATCGGTATCCGTTGGTTCTTTGTCGGTTTTCTTTGGTTCTTGGTCTGTTTCAATCGGTTTACGTGATTTCAAATCTCAACTTCGTATAAATGCATCAAGTCACCAATGTTTGTTCCATAGTACGTATTACGTAATGCTCTTTTAGCCCGTGGGTCACAACTTTGAATTTTCTTGTGAGAGGAAGCTAAATCATAACATATTAACTTTAGTATAGATTGAAGAGGCTTTGCTGCTCTCATTGGTGTAGAGGAAGTCCTGATAGCTAAAGCACAGGACTCCCTATTTAATGTTTAAACATGGCAGTGAAGTCTCTGAAATCCTTGTTTAAATTATGTTGTTTGGATGAGATTTTAGAATAGGAACCGACGGGTACCGAAAAGAACCGAGGGGCACCAGAACAAGAACCAATGGAAACCGACCAACAACCATAAAAAAAACTGATGCATACCATGAATCAATGTCCAACAAGGAAAGATATTAACTGGGTTTTTTTTGACCGAGTTAATAAAAAAAAGAAAAAGATTTATATTATAAGATAATCCTTTCCAATTATTCATCACATGATGTGTAACGTTGTGGCCAAGTTTCCATTATTCATGTACATGATGTGTACGTGTTGCTTGAGTTTCAAGCCAGAGGTTTGTATAAATAGGGTTAGTGTCATTGGGTCATGCATCAAATCCCAAAATTCTTGCCGGTTACTAATTTCCTTGCCATACAAGGCCTCCTCCTCCAAGTTCATCGATCAAGATCGAGAGTATTGTCATGGCCAGCAGCACTTGCTCGTTTCCTCATGATCCTCTCGCCAACCTGGCCAAGTTGGCTGCTGTGAAGGCACGAAATACCGCAGAAGAGTTCTTTAAGCTTCAATACTTCGAGTTGGCGATCATGCAGGCCATGGTGGCCAAAGAATTCGACCCTGATTTGCAAGGTGTGGATCACTTCATCCTAGCGTACCAGATCCATAAAGCCGTGGCAGAGAAGAAAGATCGGTACCATGTTCTTGGCTTCCAACAGGTTACTGACTACGTAACCATCAAGAAACAATACAAGGAATTGGCTCGCTTCGTGCACCCAGACAAGAATAGCTCTGTTGCTGCAGAAGGGACTTTCAAGCATGTCAAAGCGGCATGGGACTTCCTCTCTGACCCTGCCAAAAAGAAGGCTTACGACAAGTCGTTAAGGAGTACTCCGCAGTTTCAAGGGTCGAATGTCAAGAACACTCGCAAGAGGGCTTGCCCTAAGGGGAAGACCGCTACTGCTGGAGATGGTCTTTTCAAGAAGACTATCAAGATAACGAGGACAACAGCTGCAGGCCAAAATACTTGTTGTATGAGGATATCTGTATGTAGGGTTGCTTAATTAATATTGCCTCCATCAGTAGTTTTGGAGTGCTTGAATTTGTAAGTCATTATTCCCTACAAAATCCTATGTAAATATTATCAAACTTGAATTTGTTCCTCAGTTGAATTTTATACAAAGATACATCCAAGCACCATCATCAATACGTGCAATAAGGCCAAGGCTTTTACTATTTTACCAAGCAGCATCGTTATCAGTAATAATTTTAGCAGGCTGTATAGGAGTGAAAGTTCTCATCAAAAATCGTATTGTTTCTTACAAAGATACCAGCAAAGCTAGTGAAGGACACCTTCCTCAAAAAAAAAAAAAANAAAAAACCTATTTATTTTTTTATTTTTAAAAACCATAGTAGCACGAGAGCGATCTCTTAAAAATGAAGTAGAGACTCGTAGGGCAAACTAGCAAAGAGAATCAGAAGCGAGTTGTCTTTTAAACCTTTCAAGAAAGGTCAGAAGTTTTTAATCAAAATTCAAAAACATGAAGAGATTTTCAGCTTAGATGGTATGAATAGCTTCCATATAAAATCCCAAGTAACAAGAGTGAGTCTTCGCCACTTTGTGTGAGTTTTTGAAAGGCACATAAATCTCAACTATGATACATTATGTGACATTTAATATACATTCAAATATGTATATATGTGTGCGCGCGCGCATGTTTCTTTTACAATTACAACATTAAATAAACTAGTATTTCTTCTTGTTCCACTTTATGAACAGATCAACTGGTTTCAAAGACCAAAGCATTGAATCAGAGAAAGGTATCCTGTATCCCGATAAGCATCACAGAAACCGTAAAGAGCTGCCGGCTGGAATCTTTACATTTCACTGAGTATATAACACATCATGCACCACTGGACATACTAGGTCATCACATTTTAATTGGAACAGTGACAATGGCAGTAGATGTGATGCATGCAATTGTGCTTTGCTAGGTGCTTGGCGCAAAAGCATCTCATGGGTCCAAGTGAAAGAGAAACCACCATGATGATAGAGGAAGCATTTATCGAGTACCTGAAAGAGCAAAGGATGAGAATACGAAAACTGTCTTTGCAGACGTACCTAATTAGGAAAATGCATGATACTTCATCACATTTTATCAGCTTTGAGGCACAGTTCTAATGGTGATTCTAATTAAGAAGTTTCTTAGTCAGACCCACTCTAAGATGAACGACTCTGTTTCATGTTTAATGTAATCACGGTGTTAAGTGACTGTGTATGTGCTTAAGTATTCAAATTTAGAACCTTTGCTAGTGGTGGAATGGATGGAAGAAGATACATAGCAGTTGCAATATAACACATCGGTAAGAGGTGTCTTGCAGAAGCAGTTCATCTTTATACATCTTCACTCATCCTATGGGAAGTGGGCCCAGAAATTGTAAGCACTGAAGATGAGGAATGACATGTCTCTGCAAATGGAAGACGCTTCCCTAAATGCAAGCTTTTTACGATCCAGCTAGCTGGCTGCAACAAATGATCAACTCAGTTCAACATATTGAAGTTCAAAGTTACAGGACAAGATAAACCATTGATCATAGTCTTATGAAATCAACAAGATGCTGGGACAATCTATCAGCTTCATAGGAGTTTGCCTAGTCAGTAACTAAATTCATTTCTAAGGCAATTATGAATCACTTACCATTATAGGTATCCTTTGTTCAGCAGCACAGTGCCTCAAGTGCCGTGATGTGTTTTTATCCTCAGAAACAATAGCTCCCCAAGAAATCTTCTCTTTTCCCAGATCGAGCATTAACCGCTGGATGGTTTTAAAGACCTGCCCACCTCCATGCTGCATAAACCATACACATGAACAGAATACATCAAGATACAGCATACTTTTGTTGTTAGAGGACGCTCAAGTAAACAAAGAGATAAGATCATAACTCTATTGCATGCTGATTGTTTCCCATAAAAAGAAAATAGGAACAAAACACATATCAACCCAGTGAATATCCTCCAATAAGAGGCTAACAAAAGCCATGCAATCTGCATCACTTAGTGAGTTAAACTCGACAACGTGGAAGACTTTATGTAACATGTGTCAGGAGTTATGACCAGAATTCAACGGTGACTTGCTTTTTCCAGGGAATGACATTATTTTTTTAACATGGCATTCACTCTCCATCAGACATATACCTTAACATGCAACCAGAATTCAACTACTTAATAGTCCTGAAATACGAATAGTGGATTCCAGTTCGTTTCTGCAAAATCTTATAACAAGGCAGATTCCAGAGTCTCAATCCATTTCACAAGACTTCATTTTTTTTTTCTCACGCTATGATAACTACCAAGGTGAGCATCACACACTTCACTTATTATGGTGGTTAAGATGTTACAGTCACTAACTAACCTGGCTTAATCTGAAAAGCCCTTAAAGGTTAGCATATTCTTCATGCTTCAAGGTATAATACATCATTTATTTCTCTTTTCATTCAAAAGAAGATAGAGGAACATTTGGTTCGACCATGAGCATTTAACTTCATATATGATTGTGCAAGGGAGGATGAGATTGTCTCCGAGAAAAAGCAAGCTCCTAAGCTATTTCCCGAGGTAAATTTGGATCTCAATGAGGTAAATTAGGATCTCAATCAGTTGATTTCCATGCAAGTCCTGAGGAAATATTGATACTTTTCAATCATGTTCAAAACATAGGGAGCCATAAACTTCTGTATTCTTTTTCAACTTCAATTCTTGGGGAAAAACGTAATTTAAAAATATATCAAATATTTGGTACTTAATGTACTAGTATTGAAATTATCTCTCCTTACATAACATATGAGTGATCTTTTTGTTGGGTACTACTGGTATCACACAATACCAATTGCAAGGGCATCTCTAATGGGCTAAAGCACCTCTAAGTTAAAATTTAGGAAAAAGCTATATATTTAAATAAATAAGTTCTTCCAAAGATGCTTCCTACAATTCTCTGAACAGCAAAATCACTAGGACCTCATAAATCTGAGATTTAGAGAGAAAGTAACAAAAAAGTGGCTCCTACTGCAATAATGCAAAAATGTAATTAATCTATTTAACTCACAATATTGTTTCATACGAGATAATTGTGATATAAAATTCTTAAATGTACACGAGAAACAATCATAAAAATTTTGACAAAAGACATGAGCGTCACTGGAGATGCTTTAACCCCCTATCAAATAACCAAATACTTTTGTATGCAAAAGAGAAATAAGATAAAGTAACAATTTTTTTAAGATAGCCCTGACCCTTGTTTTACCAAGACAAAATATCCAAGCTTGCATCCAACAGGCAGTGAAGTATATAATATATGGAAAAATACAGTGATACCTACCTTAATTATTTTTGCAAATTTGCTGCAAAAACTTTGCTTCCCATGTAGCATGATTCCTACTCTATCAAAGACATAATCACGCCGGTAACAAAATGGCTTCCCAATGCTAATATGCTCTGCAGCAGCCACATTATGCAGAATAATGTATCTGTACAAAATATTGATTAGATTAATAAAAAAAAGCAGAGAAATTCGTTCCGCTATATGCCTATGATAACAAAAGAGAAGTGACCCGAAAAAAATAAACAGAACTACTATCTGACAAAAGAGTGCCTATCGAAGCAATATTGTTAGATTTTTTGGTTTATCCTCCTTTAAATAGTGGGGTTTTATTAGATTTTGGCAACATTTTTCATGGTTCATCACTTTTCGATCTGGTTTTGCCCTTTCAATTACTTCTTTTAAAAGAAAAGGGTATTACCAGCAATAATATTAAGTTTGCCATGTAAACAACAAACAACAAGTTGTGAACACATTATTTAGCCAACGATAATAAGAGATCAACTAGAAAATAATCCTGGGTTACAGTTTCT
>NC_020497.1:12200955-12209683 GCF_000184155.1 Fragaria vesca subsp. vesca
GTTTGGGGGGGGGGTGTGGGGGCTTGGGCTTCTCTCTGTCTGCCTATAACATGACAAAGATGTTGATCGACTTAGAATCACGAACCATAGTCGTGGGAATTAAACAAAGGACGAAGACCCCCATTCCCCAAGCCTCTGAGAAACAGAACTTGTTCATCTCCAAACTAAAGTGA
Source organism: Fragaria vesca subsp. vesca (assembly GCF_000184155.1). Taxonomy (NCBI): domain Eukaryota; kingdom Viridiplantae; phylum Streptophyta; class Magnoliopsida; order Rosales; family Rosaceae; genus Fragaria; species Fragaria vesca. The sequence goes on from NC_020497.1 coordinate 12,201,129, forward strand.
CATATTCAAGGTAAATACATGACTTACTGCTCAGGCGGTACAATATGATCTGCTGAAATTGAATTAGTAAGCCAATCATCATTTAATATGAAGGCATTCACAGCACACCCGTACAAAAATTTTGTTGTTTGTAGCTGCAATTAAAAGATAAAACATGTCAGAGAAGAACATTATTCTCCCTGCAATAACAATAGTATAAAAGAAGCACTACACTGCATTGTTTCCATTTTACAACAACCAGGTTGTTTAGAGAAATCCAGTCATGGCCTTGCACTGATGTGCACTCTCATCACCAAATATAATATGCAATAATTAAGATGTATTTGTGTTTTGTGATATGAGTTGTGTCGAACCCTTGAATTCAACAACCTAACTGAACTCAATGAAGGTACTGTGTACATGCTAGTTTTCAGGTAGTAATTCATGAGGTAGTAATCCACTGGCTCCTAATATGATGACTTTTCCCCAGATCAATTAGTGAATAATTTATTGTAAGATCAGACTGTCACCTAGCAAACCAAAAAACCAAAAGCAAGTCACAAACTAACGGGTACAGAGAATACACAAAGTGAATATACAATAGACACAAGGTGTATGTAGGAGAGAAAATGTACGAACTGAGTCCAAAACCAATAAGAATCACCATAAAACAATTATGAATGATTCTGGTATGGATAATGTAATTACCAATGTGACATATCTAGAAGTTCCAAAAGAAAGAAAACCCATAAGATGATGAAAGTGGAGAATAAAGCAAAACATAGAAGACAAAGCAAGTATTGATATATATAACAAACGGTGCCAAACCATGGAATCTATTCAAGCACCCAAACAGTGCAAAACAAACAAGAAAAGAAAGGGGAGAAGAAAAAAAAAAACACAGTCCAAGGTAGCTCATCAAATTTAATTGTCAAAAACATAAGGAAACCAACCTTTTTCGAACATAGAATAATAGGAAGCTGGTAGCCATTAGATCTTAAGCTTCTGTTTGCCCTTGAAATTGGAGAAGGAATGTCAAACAGAACAATACCACCATGTTTCCATATTTGTCCTTCAAGATCCTTTTCTTTCTGCCTAGAAAATCCTGTAAGCAGGAATTGTATACCATGAAATAGCAATCTTTTCTCAGCCTTAACATGAGGATTGGTACGCCAGCATTTCTCGTGATTTTGAAACTTAGAATAGTTAGAACACTTGGGCTTTTTACTTGCTCTATCAGACGTTAACCCTACATTTAAAGGTTAGCAACATAATTAGTAACAAATATGTAAGGTCAATAACTTATAATGGAATGAAAGGCAATCGATGGCCACTACTTACAATTTTTGGTTGAAATATCTAGTATTTTACGGTTCTTCATCAGCTGAACTGGAATCTCTGCTTCAGAGAAGTGAACTCTTTTCTTCGCTGGAACATCTCTGCCATGGAGACTCTTGCGTTCAGATAGTATACTCTGGAGTTTTTTGTTTTGTTGAAATTCGACAACATTGTTTACCACCAAAGCTGGTTTGGGATGTTTTTCCCTAGTGGAATTGTTGAGAAATAATTTAGAAGCCCGAAGATAGCGGTGTTCCCTATGTTTGGAAGAAACAAATTGCCTCTTATTTATTGATGCCTGAACAGGTAACTCATTCCCATCTCCTGTAGTCTCATTATATTTTATCTTATCTGGACTTCCATTTGAGATCAACTTACCATCTTCCGTATTATCTCTTGAAGATAAATGCTCGGATAAATGCTTGAAAGGAAGGGACGCTTTACCATGTCTATAAGAAGATATATTGCAACCCACATTCTGATCCAGGGTGATCAGCCTCTGAGCACAATCTAGTTTAATTGACTGATAAAGGCTTCCCCCATTAGAAATAGGGTTTGGGAGAAGTGTACTATAGGTCTTCAGTGAAATAAACTGCCTTCGAACTGTGACAGGAGAATCTTCACCATTAATTGCAGCAGTAGCTTGGCAATCCTCATGGTGAAATTTGATACCTAGATTTGAGGGTTTGTGTGAATTCCACATCCCAAGTTCTGTGGTGGGACTAGAGCATTTTTCAGTACGACTTTCTTTATCCCTCTGAGTTTGTGCTGATGTGGGAACTTCATTTTCTGAAGGAAAACTGCATGGAACAACCGAACAAAGTGGATCAACCAAAGATAAGCCAGACGACGTCACCACATCTTGAGAATGTAATATCCCCTTATTAGATTCACTAGGCAAAAGATCAAAGTGTATGCTTGACTGTGACATTCTATGTAACTCATTTTCATGAACTTGCACGACAGAGTTCATATCTGGAGCAATATCTGCTGATTTTGAGAGAAAGCTTGTCTCAGCGGCAAAACAGTTTACGATACTTCTCGTATCACGTACCATGTGTCCAACAGCAGATACTTCCTTCCAATGGGAGATTTAAAGAGCAAACAGAAAGAACAACAGAGTGAGAAACAAGAGAACAAAAACACAACGACAATGATGTTACTATGTGAAAATATGTTCCATCAAAAGAGTTGTTATGTTTTACATAACAGGAAAATGCATCAAGTAGGATACCACTAAGTAGTTAGTTCCATGATTCTTCTTTGCTTTTTTGTTAAATCAATCTCATGAGTTTCCATGGCTCATTCTATAGAAAGAGGGATACCCAGAGAGTGGTGCTTGGTTACTCATGCTTGTGCCAAAGTTCTGAATAGTTTTAATAAAATAAAAGAAACTGGCGGGTTCTGCTAGGGCTGCTTTTTAATGGTAGTCTTTGCATTTTTCCTTTCATCATTACAAGTGAGTATGGCATAGTTAAATAGTGTAAGTTCACTGCTGCATATAATATCAGACAGATTGGACCAGAAAAGCTATCCATGAAAACTGAAGAGGATTTGAAAATACAGTAGAAAACAAAAAAAAAAAGGTGGTGAAGGGAAGCGTCAGTACTATTTGTGGTTTAACTGCTAAAATAATAGAGGAGAGCCGGTCGAGTTTGTGGCAGATTCAGAAAGTACATTGACAATGTCAAGTTATATGCAACCATAGAAGAGTGGACATAGTCCAGACCTCACCAACTGACAAGCCTCTAGAGTTAGATGTATGGAAAAGTTTTGAAAGTAATATATTCAGGTTTTAGCGGAGAAAACAATCTTCAAAGCTACTGTTGTCATTCATAGGCTATTATATTGTGGACCTTTAACTGTTTAGAATAACATGATTTGGGTCAAGACAAAAGAAAGGAAAATCTAAAGCCATTATGCGAGTATATAAAGCTTTTTAAGAGGTAGTTTGGAGTTTATCCGAAACCTTACCACTTACGGCATATTGTTTCTAAGCTCTCAAGTAAGGATAGCAAAATTCTACTTGTAACAACTTGGTATCTGAATAACAATAAATGAGAAAATCAAAACAGAAGTGCTTTAAAACGGAAAAAAGCACATACTTGGCCTGTCCAACCACCTAGCCATCGGCTCCTGAACCAGTCTGGTACCAAGTCAGGTACTATATCTTCTCCTTCTACAGAACACAAACCAGATAAGAATCCAAGTAAACAAATACTACTGCTAAAACCAACTAACAAATAACAAAAGGAATAACCGATGCATGCATAATTAGGAATAGGGATAAAAGAGGAGCCTGGAATAAGTAATATTTACTCACTAGCATTCGCAGAGTTCCAAACATGGGGGTGTATATTTAATTCTTTTTGAGGCTGATAAGAAGTTACATCCACTATACTTGGGCCAATTATCTGCAAGTGCACAATTAATTCATTATAAGTTTGAATTGCCCAATAGGAATCTGATTTAAAATGGAGAGAGAAAAAATATAATAAAGACAATCAGAATGATACATAATTCAAAGATTCTGACCAAAATGACAAAATTAAGTGCATAAGAATGACCGATTGCCCCTTTTTCTAAAATTGATAGGTTGAGCACAGTTGAAGAGAGAATACTAATATGACCTTTACCTGTTTCTTAGTTAAAACAGTTGAGTTCTTTAGAGCTGAATCATTGTGTCTGGCCACATTACAGATGCTTAAACACGGAACTAGGTTATCGTATAACTCTTCTCTCCCGTGATTGAAAGATTTCGCAGGCACATTGTCTTTTAATCTATCCATAACCATTTTCTCTGATAGCTGTCTCCGCGCAGACATATCATCAAACTTGAGTTGTTGAGCACCCAGCTCTACAGGATCACATAGGTTTACACACTCATGCTGCTTTTCGTAGAGAGGAGTTTCTTTTACCAGAGAAACAGCTGAACCACAAGTGGAGTCATCAAAAGGAATACAATGAGACAGTCCTACATCTTCATATACATCAGACATCGTTAAATCATCCAAGTCTGAAAGAGAATCACTCTCGTCTGTTTCGTCAGATATGCTGTCTAAGGCATCTACTGACCGCTCCAACCGAGCTTTCTTTACCCGAAGGGCAGCTTCAATTACCATTTCAGTTGGCAATGCCTCTGTAACAGCCCCACACCTCACTATTTCATGTATAACCAATGCCTCAGATGCTGCAATCGAGAGTTCAGCTGCAGCAGTCATGTCAGTTGCTTTGAAGTACTTCACGTTATACTTTTCCCTAATCTGTGTTTCTGATATCTTGTCATTGGAAGGACATTGTGGACCAACATCCTCCATGGATTTCTGAATGGAATTTAGAGGTAGGAAATTTCTTCCATCAAGATTATGCCCCATTTCAGAACAAGTCTCCTCCTTAGAACCTACTGAGGTGTCACGTAGTTCCACAGGTTTAACTCTGTTGGATTTAACATTGTTTTCGGAAGCATCTGGAGGTTGAGTTGGGCTGCACTGTGAAAACCCAGTTGATGAAAGACGAAGATGGAAATGAAGAACCTATTCAATTAAAGAGATGTAGATTAGTGTACAAGAAACAATAAACAAAACAGAACCAAAAAACAAAAAAGGCCTCTCTGTATAAATGAAGCATCAGTTTCCAAATTGATCAGAGTACAAGTTGCAATTTTAGTTGGTCTGTTTTCACTATACAACTCTTCCTCCCTCCCAATGTAAACTGAAGCCTATGAAGAAACTCAGAATCAAACCCTCTTGTGTAAAATACTCAGCTTTCTCCTCCCTTAATCCTCTCCTCATACAGACATCTGTAGTTATGTTCTTCCCTTTCAAATGACTGAATAGATAACAATCATAGCACGTCTTCCCAAAACCATTCCCTTCTATCTCACAAATATATTGTCACTTTCCCTCAACAACTAACTCAATAACTTGCGCTTCCTCCTGTAACAAGCCTATGTTTTACTTTATTTAATAAAAGTTTGTGTTTCCTTTAAAAAAACAATCTATATTTATACAGAGGGAGAAAATTTGCAACTTTTTCTTTGGGAACTATAAGAAAACAGTCAATTTTTTATAACGATTTAAGCCCATGTTTTGCAATAAAATATACAACTTTCTTCAAATCTTTAATTCAAGTTAGGAAGCAAGGTTCGCAGATACTATGATTTGACAGGTATACTATCAGTGGCGGACGCAGAAAATTTTGAATGTGGGGGCAGAAAAAATTGAACAAACACGTGATAAAACTTTGATGAATGATACAAAACTTTAACGGGTACATTTTTTAGCAAATATAATGTGCAAATACTTTGAGAATTTTAGTTAATTTTGACTGCCTCTGTTATGAGTTTTATCCTTATGTCTCTTCTCCATAACACCATATATATCTACACTATCATGAGCAAATCTAATTTGTCTCCTGTTTTATTTTTTGGCATATGGAATAAAAGCCCAAAACCAGGCCCAGCAACAACTGAGGACAAAAGAAACACCAGAAACAGAAAAAGGGATCTTTTCCCTAAATCAAACCAGAAATAGGGAAGAACACCCATAACAACAAAAAAGAACAGTCTTTTCACTCTGTCGCCGGCCATCATATGTTTATACTCTCATCTCTCTCTCCTTTCTCTTTCCTTTACTATTTTTGAAGGAAACTTCCGATAGAAACTCAAATTAGCCACAGATTTTATGAAGGAATGGATTATACAAACCCAACAACACCTGCAAATGGCCTTCCAGTTTCAGAAAACCAAAAACCAAGTGGGGGCAACTGCCCCCAGTCGCCCCTACGTGCGTCTGCCAGTGCATACTATTATGTTAAAAGCTTTTAGAATTAAAAGGCCAACTGGTTTGATGGGATATATCATAAAATCTATAAGCAACAAGAAAAGAACATAATAACTCCAAGAGATATAAATTCTACACAAATAGGAGTACAAAATACAAATGATGAATGGCCAACAGTTTTGAGCATTTACTAAACAGTGTCAAGGGGCACAATATGGATCAAAATTCAACAAGAAGAAAAATTAAACAAAATTTGGCTAGCATGTTTAACTGATTAAAAGCTTACATTTCCAGGAGATGAAGAAAAATCAGCGGGCGTATTGTCTTCCCCAGAAAAGAATAAATGATAGCTTTTGTTTCTGTCTTCCTCCCTTGACAATGTATAAGCATAGTTACCTTTACTGATTTTCCCCGGAGAAACTCCCTCATCCTAACCAGTGAAGTAAAGAAAATGAATTAGCAAACAGTTAACATTTGTGAACTTTAGAACAAGAATAGGTCTAGTTCCAACCTTGCATTCTAGCTCTAAGTCGGTACCCTTAAGTTTCTTAATGCACTCATCAAACTGTTCAATCTGATGCTGCTGAAGCCACACAGGAACCCAAGCTAAGTCCTGCGTAGTGAGCACATAAGTAAACATCACTGTTGATTGTGTTAAGTATACAACTCATCTGTGTTGTGATCACATGCAATAGGATTCGGCGTTTCTTAAACATTGTCATCACTCTATGATTTAGCTAAAGGAGCTTCAGTGGAAGGGATGTATCATTACCTTTTCTAACTGTAAAGAAATGCAACATTTCTAATTGCAAATCCCAAATAACTCCCATTAACTTTACCATTTCGAAACTTTAGAAAGAGAGAAAAGAACAATAACCCTTGAACAAAATCGAACTAAGAAGCCCCTTTTAACTGGGAAAAGATCACAATTTCATCAAATTACAACATTTGCAACAAAAAGAACACAAACCCAGATTTTGGGTCCCGACAAATACAATCTAAATTGAGACTATACCCACTTAAATTCGAGAAATTGGGAACCCAAAACATCTAATCGAAAATTGGTCTCAATAATGAGAAAAGAAAAGGAAGAAATTTGAGAAGAGCGTACCTCGGAGAACTGAGGCGGACGAAACCCTAAGCTGTCGATAGGATGAGCCATCACACTTTCTTTCTCTCTCTCTCTCTCTCGCTCCCCCTGCGCGCCCCGCCTCTGCTTATAAGAGAGACGATCTTCGCGCCAAAACGACACTGCTACGTGTCGACCCAACCAGTCTTAAGATCATTTTAGGGTTAATTTTAGAAATTTACAATATCCTATTTCAGAGTCAGCTGCTTCACTGCTCAATTTTTCTATGAAATTACGGTTTCGTCCTCGCTCTTCTCTTTAACACCGATTCTGTCATTTGCCCTAAAATGACATCCCGCCGTCTTCTTCTCTCACGCTCTCTCTTCCCGCTTTCTCTTCTGTTCAGCCCTCATCGATCGACACAGCTTTGCTCTCTCTTATCTCGCCGTATTAAGAGGTTAGATCTTATTTTCGGTTTTGCAGATGGGGTTCTGCCCATGCATCACTGTAGTTCAAGAATAGTCGCCGTTCTTTCTTTCTTTTTGTTAGTTTCTATGTCGGTTGTCTGTTTGTACATGGTTTGAGCGAACAGTTTTGTTCACCGCCCCATAAACTCTTTCAGATTCTATAACGAACGCTTTTTGGAAGATTGATTGGGTTGATTTTCGTGGGTTCTATCGAAATTGAGAAAAGCATGAAAAGTTAGTTAATCTCTATGGAATAACTAATGTTGAAAAAAGCAACTTACAAGAGCAATTAAATTTTGAGCAAAGAAAAGTAATGAAATATAACAGATAAGCAGCAGAAAATCTTTTGGAGGACTTCATGAATGAATACATAAATTGGCCTATTAATTTTAATAAGCAAGTGAGCATGTATACGCTGTAAGTTTTAATTCGAGATAATTTTAAACAACATCTAGATGTTAAAGCAATTTTTTGTCACCATGAGCAAAACATGCTATACAATAATTTATTTTTCATTTATTAAAAAAAAGGAGTCTGTTTTAAGTCAAACGCACAACCTTCATGTATAACGAGTGTATTAAACCTTGATGCTTTAAATATGTTTAATTTTACACTAAAATTGCTAGGTGTGTAAGAGGTATGTCTTCCCTGTTTCCCAATAATATACCCAGAATAGTGAGGCAAACTTCATGATACGAATAGCCATGAAACCATCACGTCCTGGTTGGTTATCCGAACCAAGTTCTATTTTCTTTGGTGGTTTGGTTACTTACATAAGATTACAATTAAAAACATCATTATAAGGGGTTGGTGCAATGAAAAAGTAAATTAGGGATGGTAAGGCAGATCCCTTTACCTCCATTCAAGTAAAAGCAAGATTGGCCAGAGTATAAAAACATTTTTGTTCGTGAAAAAAAAAAA